>NC_133327.1:643718006-643924572 GCF_042186555.1 Aquarana catesbeiana
TGACAAAGCTATGCATGACAGCTTGTTGATGTTCGTTGTAGTGCGTTTTTGTTTGTTTCATTGCACAAAAATGCAGACATGCTGAAAGGTTATGCCTTGCACACCAATGCACTTACAGCACTGTATATGGTGTGAACAGGGCACATAGAGAACACTAGTTTTGCCTTTGCATTGAGCCAATGTCAATGCATTGCAGCGCATTTGATGTAAGCGCACTGTATCGCACAAAAAGTAGCGCACGCACTACTTTTGGAAATGCACAGCAACAGGATCTCATGGTACTTTTGTACCGATGCCGACAAACCACTGCGTTTGTGACCTGTGTTTGAGGCGTCATTAACTTAACACTGACACCCGCTGCAGATCGCAACTGCCGTGCGTTTTAGACATGGTGCGGGAAGCGTGCACAGAATGTGGGTTTCCTGCACCACGTTCTAGTGTGAACCTAGCCATATAAGTAACCAGAGAATATTGTTTTTCTGCTACAAAAAAATAACTCCAGCTTTACAGACGGACTTTTTTGCTGAGTAAAATTTGACTCCAAATTGCACATTTCTTCAGAACACTATTTAAGTCCATCGTTTCCATTTGCTCGTCTGATTCTCCCATGAGGGATTTCCGAGGCATTCTGAGACCAATTGAGAGATGGAATCCTTCTAGTATATTCTAGGGCTGCCCCGGGCCTTCTCACGGATGGATGTACCTAAAAAGCTTCTGTGAGATCTCGTCTGCGACCCGGCATTCTTCATTTTCTCACTACCAGTTAATTACTGATTTATTTTCATTTAAAGAGTAACTCCACTTGTGTTGAGAAAAAACCATTCGCCTCTTGGGTGATCTATGATGCACATTGCAGAAATTTTTACAAACTTTGTAGCAGATTCCTACCTTTTTGTTAATCTGAAGAAATAGCTATTTGTCTGTGTCCATGTGAAAAATGAATCTGTATGGAAGTAATTTTATAATTATCAATCAGCTGCTGCATCTGCAGGGCGCTAATGAGGAAAGTTGCAGGGTCTGCATCCCTTTGGACGTGATTTCCCTTTAAGGCTGGGCTCACACTATTGCAAATTGGATGCAGATTTCTCCGCATCCAATTCGCATAGCAGGAGATTGTGACCGGCTCTCTATGGAGCCGGTTCACACATCTCCAGAGTGGCTCTGGTGCGGATTGCACAGGAGTCCTGTGCGTCTTTTGGTCCGTTTCAGGTCCGAATTCAGCTTAAAAATTGGGCTGAAATCGGACCTGAACCGTTGAATTGAGACGCACCAGACCCCCTGCCGCTCCGTGCTCCAGTCTGAACTCAAACTGAGAGTATCTCACTATAAGTGACCTTTTTTGTTGCAGGGGATGCCCAAAATCTGACTCGTATCTTAGTGCAGACTTCTGGGAAAAATCAGTGAGCCAATCACACAAGCAGGAAATTACATTTCCAGGGGGCGTTCTGTATTCCGTCTGTGTACAGAACACCTCCAGGTAGCCATATTGCATTTTACAGAAAATTACAGCACTGCAGATTGAAAAAGAAAGGGAATTTTTAAAAATATTCAGCTACAAATGACTTGTGTCGCAATTGTATATACTATACTATTTTTTCTATTTGCTTTTTATTATTATTTGCTTAGGGAGTTATCCTTTAATTTAGATACAACAGGACTTTCATGCTTTTCTTGTTTATCTTTGAAGCGGAATTAGCTATTTAAGCATAGTTACATTGGTGAAGCTTGGACCAGTGTAAGTATGCATGCTCTATATCTGTGGGATCCCCCTAGAAGCTGGAAATCACTGTAGTAGACACCACCTCTCTACTGATCTCCATGAGCTTCAGGTGCCCTTGTGTCGAGCGGCTGCTCTGCTGCATTGTGGATACAGGAGCAACGCTGTATACTGGCCTAGGCCGACAAGGCCCAGGCCTAGGGCAGCACTTTGCAGGGGGGCAGCAGGGAAAGCGTCCCTGTTGGCTTGCGCTACACTGTTAGTGTAGCGCCAGTCTTATGAGGTGGACTGGGCTGAGGGGCAAATTAGTCTAGCACCCCCATAAAGCGGCCGCACTGCTTCCAGTATTCGGGCGGCTGGCATTCCGCAACTGTGGGGGGCGCCACTTTTAATTTTGACTGTCCTATCATTCTGGACCACAAACCTTCTTCTCTGTGCTATATGTTTTCTGCTGCACCATTGGCATGGTTATATCTTCTTAGTCCTCTCCATAAAATTATCAGAAATTTGTGCTTAACCGCTTCCGGACCAGCCGCCGCAGTTTTTAACTGCGGCATGCTGGCTCCCCTGCGCAAAATCACATTACTGTACGTGATCTCGCGAGGTCCGGATAGCAGGCGCGTGTGTGCACCGGCTGTACAGCGGAGGTGCCTATGCTCGTGGCCAGCGGTCATGATGACCACCGGCCACGAGCGATCGTGACCAGGATACACAGAACAGGGACGAGTGTGTGTAAACGCACACTTCCCTGTTCTGACAGGAGTGACAGATCGTGTGTTCCTATTAGCTAAGAACCAAGATCTATCACTTCCTGTAGTTAGTCCCCTCCCCCTCCAGTTAGAATCACCTCCCAGGGAACACAGTTAACCCCTTCACCGCCCCCTAGTGTTAACCCCTTCACTGCCAGTGACAGTTTTACAGTAATCAATGCATTTTTAATTGCACTGATCGCTGTATTAATGCCAATAGTTCCAAAAATGTGTCAGAATTGTCCGATGTGTCCGCCATAATGTCGCAGTCATGATAAAAATCGCAGATCGTCGCCATTACTATTAAAAAAAAATAATAATAAAAATGCAGTAAGTCTATCCCCTATTTTGTAGACGCTATAACTTTTGCGCAAACCTATCAATATACGCTTATTGCGATTTTTTTTTTTTTTTTTTTTTTTTTACCAAAAATATGTAGAAGAATACATATTGGCCTAAACTGAGGAAAAAAAGTATTTTTTATATATTTTTGGAGGATATTTATTTTAGCAAAAAGTAAAAAACAATGCGTTTTTTTCAAAATTGTCGCTCTCTTTTTGTTTATAGCACAAAAAATAAAAACCGCAGAGGTGATAAAATGCCACCAAAAGAAAGCTCTGTGGGAAAAAAAGGGCGGCAATTTTGTTTGGGTACAACGTCGCACGACCGTGCAATTGTCAGTTAAAGCGATGCAGTGCTGAATCCCAAAACGTGCTCTGGTCAGGAAGGGGGGAAATTCTTCTGGGGCTGAAGCGGTTAAAGTAGAACTATAGGCAACACTTTTTTTTTTTTTTTTTCATTTTGGATAGAGTAAGGGAGGGTTATAACCCCTGTCAGTTTATTTTTTACCATCCCTGTCCCATTGCAGAGATTTCCATTCACTTCCTGCCTCATAGCCAAACAGGAAGTGAGAGGAAATCTATGCAAATTAAGGGAATCCATTGCCCCCCCCCCCCCCCGCCCTCAGAACTAGTGTCCCCACTCTAAAATTTCAGGGCGGGTCTTAAACAGCAAGGGGTGTGGCCTTGACAGGAAGGGGTGGGTCATATTTAAATTAGGGGGTGCACAAATTTAGTCAGGCCTGGGGCAGCACAAAACCTAAATACACTACTGTACAGGAGGTCACACTCTCAGAACAGGCGCCGTTCAGAGAACACTTTGCATTTTCTCAATGAATGAAAAATGTTCTTTGGATAAAGTGTAGATCATGACCTCTCGACTCCACCTCTGCACCTCGTCCAATCAGAGAACGCTTTTCAATCAATGAGAAAATGACAGGTCAGATTTTTGGCACCCCCTGCAATAGGAGTTTCAGTTTTGGTTACATACTCCCTAAGGGTTACATATTTTAAAGGGATGCAGACTCTGCAGCTTTTTTCTTTAAAACACTGAGAGCGCACCAGCTGATTACGATGAACCAGACCCTCCCATTCAGAATCCGTCTGCAAAGGACATGGTGAAACAAACACAGCGCAACCTTCAGAGCAACAAAAAGTAGGAATCTGTCCCCACAAACGTACTTCACCCAGGAGGGATGGGGTCTTTTTTCTGAACATTATTGGAGTCACTCTTTAAATTTTAGGCATCATGCATATACTGTACAACTCTTTTGAAAGCCTTTCTACTGGCAGGAAAAAAGCAGCGTTAAAAACTCTCCTTTTAAACACTTTTGGACACGTTCAGGTGTTCTGCTTAACCACTTCAGCCCCGAACCATTTTGCTGGCCAAAGACCAGAGCACTTTTTGCGATTCGGCATTGCGCCGCTTTAACTGACAATTGCGCGGTCGTGCAACGTGGCTCCCAAACAAAATTGACGTCCTTTTTTTCCCCACAAATAGAGCTTTCTTTTGGTGGTATTTGATCACCTCAACAAAAAAATGAGCAACAATTTTGAAAAAACACATTATTTTTTGCTTTTTGCTATAATAAATATCCCCCAAAAATATATAAAATAACATTTTTTTTCCTCAGTTTATACCGATACATATTCTTCTACATATTTTTGGTAAAGAAAATCGCAATAAGTGTTTATTGATTAGTTTGCACAAAAGTTATAAAAAGTTATTAAAAGTCTACAAAATAGGCGATAGTTTTATGGCATTTTTATTAATATTTTTTTTTTACTAGTAATGGCGGCGATCTGCAATTTTTTATCATGACTGCGACATTATGGCGGACAATTTTGACACATTTTTGGGACCATTGTCATTTTTACAGCGATCGGTGCTATAATACTGATTACTGTAAAAATGACACTGGCAGTGAAGGGGTTAACCACTAGCGGGCTAAGGAAGGGTTATGTGTGTTCTAGGGTGTGATTCTAACTGTGGGGGGGAGGAACTGTCTGTGACACATCACTGATCACCGCTCCCGATCACAGGGAACTATGATCAGTGACAGTGTCACTAGGCAGAACGGGGAGATGCTTGTTTACATTAGCATCTCCCCGTACTTCCTCTCCGTGAAACAATCGCGAGTATCCCCGCAGACATCGAGTCCGCGGGACCCGCGACCTAAATCACGGAGCTCGCGGCGGGAGCGCGCGTGTGCCGCTGGCGGCGCACACGCGATGGCATGGTGGCAAATTCAAAGGGACATACTGGTACGCCCATTTGAGCAGCTGTGCCATTCTGCCGACGTATATCTACATGCGGTTAAAAAAAAAAAAATTAAAGTCAGCAGCTACAAATACTGCGGCTGCTGACTTTTAATAATCGGACACTCACCTGTCCCAGGGTCCAGCGATGCGGGTGTACGAAGCCCCGCTCGTCTCCACCTCCTCTCTGTAACTGTGGGCGCCCGGCTGTAGCTTCACACGCCGCGCGTGACGTGTCCCAGATGATTGCTGAGAGGGAGGGGGGAGAGGTGATCTCCCTTCCGGTGCCGCGGTGCGCCGGGAGGAAGTGGGAGCTGGGACCCTCTGAAAACAGGGTACCGGCTCCCCCCACAAAAAAAATGACATGCCAAATGTGGCATGTCAGGGGGTCACCTCCCTAAAGCCAAGTTCTATTTTTGGGTGGAACTCCGCTTTAAGCATTTTTTAATTAATTTAATTGGCCAGAATAGTCTTTTTTTTCCTAGTCATTGAAATGAATGAACTCCCAAAACGCTAAAGGTGCCTAGTGTTTAGGCACGTTTACACATTTTTTGGCATGTTAGGCATTTTTCTCTGTGCGTTTTTTTTCTTTGTGTGCATGGAAACATTGGCTAACAGAGAAACATCTAAGGGCAGAATAAAAAAGTCAAATGCCTGTAAAACAGGCATTTTTGTTAGCTGCAATGTGCATGAGCCCTTCTTCACACTGGAACCGGCACTCTATTGCCAGCAATCAAACAGTTCAAATCGGTGCCAACTTTGCGGTGCCACATTAATTTGAAAAAGTAGTTCCTGCACTACTTTTGGAGATTTCGGGTGTGACTTGCATAGGCATCTGTGCATGAAGCCCCACAGACGTCTTCCAAGTCACACCCGAAGTCGCACTAACAAGTGGCTTTGAAATTGTGCAATTTCAGATGAAGTTGTGCGATTTCAAAGCCACAGTCAATGTGAACAAGGGCTAAGGCTCGGTTCATACATATGCAGTTTGCTTTTGATCGTTTCTGCAGTGCTTTTTGCTGTGCGCTTGCATTTTTGGACACACGATTTGGCCGCGATTTGTGTTTTGTATTTTTTATGCTTTTTTTTTTTGGGCAATTTGTTGTTGGGCAGAATAAAAACTGCAAAACGCAAATCGCTGCAAAATCGCTATACAATTGCGGCAAAAACACACTACACGCTTTTCTGCAGCTTCTCCATTAAAGTCTATTGAACCAAAAAAAGCAAAAAAATAAATAAATAAATAAAAAAGCAGCGTTTTGCATTTAAAAAAAGTCCCCAACCCTTTACAAAAACGCAGTGGTTGAAAAAAGCATAATGTGAATGTGTCCTATAGGAAACCATGTTAAATGAACTGAAGTGTGTTTCTGCAAAAAGCACCAAAAAAGGCATAGGTGTGAATCAGGCCCAATACTCTCCAGTTCTTCTGAAACTGTTACCAAAGCCTGCTGTGATTTGTAATTCCATAGAACGTGGCTGGTCTCCTTAGATGCTAGATAGGCATGCCCCTGCCTGCAGCCTATTCCACAATAGAGCTGCATGTGTTTCTTATTAAATGTATAAGGACTTTGGTATTTATTCGAAACCACAAGTCTAAAGGACAACAAAACCTAATATATGTGGTTCCGTCATGTGTAATGTAAACTCAAGATTCCGTTACACACCACTCCAATCACATGTTTACACTGATGTCATTGTGGCTTTACAAGAGAATCATCTACTGTCCCATAAGTTTAATTGGGAACGAGCTGTGACATGTTTATTGAAATCGGAGGATCAAAGGTTTTATCTTAAAGGAAACTCACACCAAAATAAATATGTGGGCTGAAATCAATAGAGGACGTGTGCATTGGTCAGAACGGAAGGGACATGCTGCTAAAAAAAATGAAAACTGTACAAGGTACTGGATCATAGTTTTATAGTGTATGTATCTTTGTGGTTTTAGTTTTTGCATTAAAATCTGCTTTGAACAATATTGAAGGTGAAGGGTGTGTTAAAGTGCTAATTTGCATGCACCATGGTGATGCCTGCAAGTACCTGTGGTAGGGCCGGTTCACGCCACATGCAGTCCAGTGCGTTTTTTTTTTTTTCAATGGTTTTTAATCAGAATATTTTTAGGGTATGCAAATCCAACAATTGTAAATAAGGTAGTGGCGTGCTGCCACCTAGTGATAGAAATTAAGAATTACAGTACAGCTGCTGCAATCACCAAATGTGTTCCCACATCCGCAATAAATCGATACTAAAAAGTGTGACCGAGCTGCCACTAAATCAAGGTAAGGTGATAACTAAAAAGTGAACAATAAATGACTATATAAGTAAGTATATATATATATATATATATATATATGTATGTGTGTGTATGTATATATATATATAAATATTATATGATATATATATATATATATATATATATATATATATATATATATATATATATATATATATATAAATAAAATGGCAGTGCAAATTAGCTACTTGCCGTCTAGCCGCCGCATTGTACGTCAGCCGCTTTAGGAAGCTATAGGGGATGTTCGCGTGCAGCCGATGGGCGTGGCTGGGATGTCCGGCCACTTACATTCGCTCCTCAGAGAGCCAAAACGGGAATCTGTCAATGTCAACAGGGAGATCCCCATTCTGACAGGGGAGTAGAGAGAGATCTGCTGTTCCTAGTGATCAGGAACAGCGATCCGTCTCCTCCTCTAATCAGTACACTCCCCCCACAGTTAGAAACACCTCCCTAGGGAACACTTAACCCTTAACCCCTTGATCGCCCCCTAGTGTTAACCCCTTCCCTGACAGTGACATTTATACAGTAATCAGTGGCTATTTTTAGCTCTGATCGCTGTATAAATGTCAATGGTCCCAAAGAAGTGTCAGAAGTGTCCGATCTGTCTGCTGCAATGTCGCAGTCCCGCTAAAAAGCGCAGATCGCTGCCATTACTAGTAAAAAAAATAAATATTAATAAAAATGGCATAAATCTATCCCCTATTTTGTAGATGCTATAACTTTTGTGCAAACCAATCAATATATGATTATTGCGATTTTTTTTTTTTTTTTACCAAAAATATGTAGAAGAATACATATTGACCTAAACTGATGAAGAAATTCTTTTTTTTCTCTTTGGATATTTACTATAGCAAAAAGTAAAAAAAAAATTTTTTTTCTTCAAAATTGTCACTCTTTTTTTGTTTATATGACCCTCTCCAAGATGGCTCCACACAGCAAACATAGGTCATAGGCAACAAACAGAAAAACACAGCCTCCAATAGTGCCATACCTAGGTTAATTAAGCTCAACCCACCTCACAGAACCCACTTCATAAAATGCACTCACATTTATTTGGTAAAAGACCAGCATGTAATACAATCCAGCATCTCACGTGATCCAGTGAAAACTGCCAGTGCCAGGCTCAACCTCTACACGTTACGCCACCAACGCACGTGGCTTCATCCCTTCCAGATGAAGCCACGTGCGTTGGTGGCCTAATGCATAGAGTTTGAGCCTGGTGGCTGGAGTTTTCACTGGATCACGTAAGATGCGCGGTAACATTTCAGCAAATACAGAAAATACATGTTGATCTTGCCAGAAATGCAGTGTGACTTCATGGGAAGATATTCTTTGGTGAAGCTCACAGGGAGATAAGATACAGACATGTTTGTAGTCTATATCAAGAGAGCAGCCTAGGATGACAACCATGGCTCCCTTCATAGATAAAGTGAAGAAGTAAACATAGCAACCCAAGTACAGGAAGTGTGTTATTTGCAGGATTATCATGTGAAAATAAAGCAAAAGAAAAGAAATGCAGCCACCACACCAAATACAAGAAAACTTCAATATCCAGGCGGTCCCCTAGTTACAAACATCCGACTTACAAACGACTCCTACTTACAAACGGAGGGAGACAACAGGAAGTGAGAGGAAATCTACCCCTAGGAAGGGAAATTCACTCCTGTGGGAGTTATTATGGGAAAAAAGTACCTCCACTGAAGCTTTATCACCAAGGCTCGTTTCCACAACAACCCAAAATTTTCAAAATCCAGTTGTCATAGGGACAGAAAGTGAGGTGAAATCTTCTGAACAGGGGCACAGACAGAAAAACAAATGTTACAGGGGTGTTAACCCTTCCCTATGCTTTCCAAAAAGATTAAAAATATATTTTTTGGCTGCAGCTACATTTGAAAAATTTACCTGTTCCGACTTACAAACATATTCAACTTAAGAACAAACCTACAGATCCAATCTTGTTTGTAACCCAGGGACCACCTGTATTATGTTTTAGGTTTAGGTACACCTTAAGTGCATGCATTTGAATAACCACATACAGGGAATGTGAATTCTACAAAGAAGAATGTGAATTACTGTAGCAAAGTGTGAACTGGGCCCTAAAACAGAGATATGTCAAAGTGATGACTCAACAGTGTGCTGGTGCATTTTTATTGTCCAGTCAGTGTTAATGGGGCCTAAAGCCTCGTACACACGATCGGATTTTCCGCAGACAAAGCGTCAGACTTTTGTCCGAAGGGCGTGTGCCTGGATTTTGTCTTGTATACAAACGGTACACAATTGTCAGCCAACAAACACAAACGTAGTGACGTACTATGAGCCGATAAAGAAGAAGTTCAATTGTCAGGCGCCAGCCTTTGGGCTCCTTCTCTAATTTCGTGTTAGTAGAAGTTTGGTGAGTGTTGATTTGCGCTTTTCATTTCGCGCTCTTCATTTTGTGCTTTTCAGTTCGTTTCTTAATGGCTGTTCGTCAACCAGACATGTTGCGGAATCGGAGGAGATAACGTGTTATTTATTATTGGCCTTGGAGTTATTGCTTTGACCCAAGTCCAGTCCAGGAACAGGAGGAGGAGGATTTCTTGGACCAAAAATTGGTTGCTTTATTAATCGTGACCAATTTATGTCATATGCCTTTGCTGCGGGAGCTCCAGGAGAATAATCCAGATGATTTTCGGAATTATCCCAGGGTGACGGACCCCTGCTTTCACCAACTCTTGGCATTGCTGACCCCCTATATTAAGAAGCAGGACACATGCATGAGGCTTTTATTTTATTTTTTGGTTGAATAATAATGATTTGTTATATTTTCTATATTTTTGGATGCATACAATGCACTTTTTGGTTAAGTTCTATTGCAGATAGCATGTCTAATTTTATTTGTTTTATTTTTTTAATGCACAATAAAAAAATTGTGGAGAATAATACTTGGCTATGTGCTTTACTTCAAATGACAGTTTGGGAGTAGGCAGTTACATTTAAAAAAATACAATGTAAAATTGACAAGGGACACCAACATAGTTGTATCTTTGATCTTAAAAACTACGGGATAATGGTGTTGTGGTAACTTGCCCAAAAAAAAAAAAAAAAGCATACCATTATTGTTATCACTAGAAAAAAAAAAGCCTTTGAAAATTTGTTTGGCAGAACTCCATCAGTATCACCAGCAAAGCACCTTCATTATTATCCCATTAAAGAAGAAGAGAATTGTGCGCTGCATTTCGAGATTTCATAATTTGCCACGTCACGAATGTTAATTCTCCATTACGAACGTTAGTTTACAAGACCGACCGCTTCCCGCTCATCCTTGCTTCCAAGCATGCATGTTTGTACTTTGGACTTTTGTCTGATGGACTTGTGTACACACGATTGGAAAATCCAACAACAGACATTTGACTGCGGAAAATTTATAAGCCTGCCATCCAACATTTGTCCGCGGAAAATCCAACAATTGCACGATGGAGCGTATAAACGGTCGGATTTTCCGCCAACAGTCTGTCATCACACAATTCCGGTCGGAAAATCCGATCGTGTGTACGCGGCTTAAGTGGCAGTTCACACCGCGTTCCTGTGCGATTCACATGCAGTGCGATGCGATTTGAGCCAATTCATTATGTGGCGCATGCACTACTTTAAAAAAACACACTGCACTTGGATTGCATGGTACCATGCGATCCACTGCATGCAAACACACTGTGTTTGCAAACTGCATTTGGGGTGTCGTTAACTTATAGTGGAACTTCACGCAAAAGAAGAAGTTCTGCTCTTCCTCTTCCCTCCCATGCCATATTTGGAATATATTTTCTGACGGGAGTAGCAGGCACCTAGTTATGACATCGCCTAGGCGATCCAAGCAGAAGGTCTCTCCCCCCACCTTCAACCTTCTGGGACACATCCCAGGTGGCTGGGGGGCCATTCACAAAGCACAGTGCGCCCCGCGCATGCGTAGTGTGGAGGAGTCACAGCCGTTTGCCCACAGTTAACATGCTGGTGCCGGGGACCCAAAGACCGGTGAAGAACCGGCCTGAATGAAGATCCTTGGACAGGTGAGTGTCTATTTATTAAAAGTCAGCCGTTACAGTTTTTGTAGACGCTGACTTTGAATTTTTCACAAAGATTTCCCAGCTCACTTACCAGTCAGCCTGCAAAACAAACACAATTCGTCCTGTCTAACAATTCACGTTAAAAGCAGAGTGTTTAAATTCACACATTTGCAAATGTATGGGTACAGCACAGTGCCCAGATCAAGGCTCCTCTGTATACTGAGTCCTAACTCTATAATTTTCAGTCACCCAGGTAGGAGCACACCACTCTTTTTTAACATTGATACTCAGTGCAGATCGCAACTGCAGTGCGTTTTGAGCGCGATGCAGGAAACGTTCAGGGAACACAGGGTCCCTTCTGGTGTGAACAGGTCCCAAAAGCAAACAAAACTTTGCTGCCTCTTGTGGAAGTTCTGAGGCCTGGTTGTATTGCCTGATATGGGTGCCTTAATCTCAGGACTGGCCGAACAGAATTGCAACCACTTGGCTGGTAAAGCCATAGCTCCCAACTGTCCCTGATTTCGAGGGACTGTCCCTGATTTGGAGCAATGTCCCTCTGTCCCTCATTCCTCCTCATTTGTCCCATATTTTGGTCTGATCTATATAGATGTATATAAAATGCACTTTTTATCTATCAAAAAGTGTTTTCCAGCGCTAAACCTTTCATCCAATTTCTAAATTGCTGCATTTGTAAATTCCAAAAGCCAATATAAAGGAATAGTAGTGGTAAAAAAATCACTTGTGGGTTTACCCACTCTTGTTTTTTTGTACAATTCATCTTTAAGGGGGCGTGGCAAGGGGGTGTGTCCTATGCCTGCATACTTTTGCTGATAGGTGTCCCTCATTCCCATCTCAAAAAGTTGGGAGGTATGGGTAAAGCAGTTTCCAGAAATGGATCTTAGCTCATTATTTAGCTGTTTGCATGGAGTTTAACTGTAATGTACTCACCTAATAAATGTACCACTTCAGTTCTTGTTTTAGGTAAAGATTTTCAGTACATTAAACTTAAATACTTTTGCAAATTTAATAACATAACCTACATGGGTTGGAAACAGATGACATTAGCACCTGCAATGTATTTTTTTTTTTTTCAAAATTTCTTGGCTTGAAATCAGCCGGTAACTCTCATCTTTGGAGTCCTGCTGGCAGCTAAATCAGGAACTACTCTAGTTCAGTGGCTGAGCTGTTCTAGTCCCTTTCTTCCACCCTGATGGATATGATTAGGTGCAGACAATCACCCTGGAAATAATTAATGCTTTGCAATCAGTGTGGAAATGACACACATGCTGCCCCTAACAAGAGTGCTCCAAATAACAGAGAATTTCAGGATAGTGTGCCATGGATGCGGCCTAGTGATAGAAACCCATACATTTACAAAAGATGTAAGATTTCTTGATTTTTCTATTTATTCAGAGAAGACATTGGTACAGAAATCAATAACATTTGACAATAATATACACAAAAGGTCTATGATGTGCATGTCCAATATAGATGTAAAGCACTGCGTAAATTGTTAGCGCTATATAAATACCTGAAATAAAAAAATAAACACATTTTATTAAATATTTGCATAGCCATTCACCCTGCAAGTTTGCATGCACATTAATTCTGTGCAAAATGGACAAACAAAGAATGTTCTTTAAGCCTCGTACACACGGTACGATTGTTAGCCAACCGAGCGTCTTATTTTTGTCTTGAGGGCGCGTGCCAGGATCTTGTCTTGCATACTAATGGTACACACTTGTCGTGCAATAAACATGAATGTAGTGACGTACTACAAGCATAGCTCCCAACTGTCCCCGATTTCGAGGGACTGTCCCTGATTTGGAGCGATGTCCCTCATTCCTCCTCATTTGTCCCATATTTTGGTCTGATCTATATAGATGTATATAAAATGCACTTTTTATCTATCAAAAAGTGTTTTCCAGCGCTAAACCTTTCATCTGATTTCTAAATGGCTGCATTTGTAAATTCTAAAAGCCAATATAAAGGAATAGTAGTGGTAAAAAAAAGCACTTGTGGGTTTAACCAATCTTGTTTTTTATGTACAATTCTCCTTTAAGGGGGCGTGGCAAGGGGTGTGTCCTATGCCTGCCTCTTTTTGCTGATGGGTGTCCCTCATTCCCATTTCAAAAAGTTGGGAGGTATGCTACGAGGAATTTCAGCTCTTGAGCGCCACCCTTTGGGCCCCTTCTGCTAATTTCGTGTTTGGTGAGCATTGATTCTCAGCATGCGTGTTTGTACTTTCAACTTTTGTGTGACGGACTTGTGTACTGACCCTACGAAAATCAAAACAGACCATTGTCTGTTGAAAATTTACTAGCCTGTCATCTAACATTTGTTGGCCGGAAGTTGGACAACAATTGTCAAAAGGAGCGTACTAACGGTAAGATTTAAGGACAACAGTCTGTCAACAGACAATCCCCTGCCAACAATCGTACCGTGTGTATGAGGCTTTAGGCTATTTTCTTTTCTGAACAAATGACCTTTTATTGTGGGCAGTAATAAAATATTGCATTATGGCAACTAGATGAAGTTGAGGAGCATAGGGAATACATAGGGAGATGAGGAGCATAGGGAATACATAGGGAGTTGAGGAGCATAGGGAATACATAGGGAGATGAGGAGCATAGGGAATATATAGGTCTCTGTAGCAAGAGATACAATGTAACAAGGGGTGGGAAGGGGTGGGGCAGGTTTACACACACTCCCAGCTGCTACAGGACAACTTTTTGTCCCCTGTGTGATATGAATTAACTTTTAGGGCCCTTTTACACTGGAGCGGTTTGCAGGCGCTATTGCGCTAATAATAGCGCCTGAAAACCGACCCGAAAATGCTGCTGCTGTCTCTCCAGTGTGTAAGCCCTCTGGGCTTTCACACTGGAGCGGTGCGCTATCAGGACGGGAAAAAAGGTCCTGCTAGCAGCATCTTCGGAGCGGTGAAGGAGCGGAGCGTATACCGCTCCTTCACCGCTCCTGCCCTTTGAAATCAATGGGACAGCGTGGCTATACCGCCGGCAAAGCGCCTCTGCAGAGGTGCTTTGCAGTGGTTTTCAACCCTTTCTCAGCCGCTAGCGGCCGAATACGACGGTAAAGCGCCGCTTACAATAGCGGCGCTTTACCGCCGACGCCGCCCCCGCCCCAGTGTGAAAAGGGCCCTTAGTGAAAAAAAACCCAAGCAGAAAGCCTATGTATAAAATCGTTGCTTGCGCTACGCAAGTTACACATCACAATGCACACCAAAGTGGCAACAATAATTCTAGGGTCAATATTCACAGTTAACTTTAAAGTGATGACGTGTAGGGGCTTTTAAAGTGTCACATATGGAAAATATAGGGTACCAACGTTTGTTGTCAGTTTTCAGGCTTGACATGTTGGGTATCTATTTACTCACCTCAACCTCATCTTTTATATTTTACCAAAAAACTGTGTTATATATTGCCATTGAACTTGGTGTATTTTTTACTGAACAATTGCGCTTGATAAACTATTGTGCAAACATCTCATGACATGAAAAATGGAAACACACTTTTTTATTTATTACATTTTTTACTGGTACTTATATAGCTCCATCAATTTACACATATATACTGTACATTCACTTCAGTCCCTGTCCTCAAGGAGCTTACAATCTAAAGTCTCTAAAGCCGGCCATACATGGGCCCGAATTCCGAATTAATTTTCTTTCAAAAATCGGAAATTTTGTGCGTTTTGTGATCCGATGGTGCCACCATAGATTTTGAAATTCGACCAACCAAGCCTTCAAATTCACCTCAGGTTGCTACAGAAAAGAATTTTCATGGCCGGGAATATTCTTTTTTTTCCAGGTCACAGCTCATGGACATTATTGATTATTTCTCGCACGATTCTACCATCATTTATTAGAAATGTGTTTGTTTTTCCAAAAACTTCCAACATGCCCAATCACTCAAATTCGATGGCTGCACAAAAATCTGCTGCGGCCCACTAATGGTGCGAAATTCAAAAGAAAATGCTTAGTTCCGATTTTTGTAAGAAAATTCTTTCGGAATTCAACCCATGTATGGCTGGCTTTCCTCATTCATATATTAGGGCCAATTTACCCTCCAGCATGTCTTTGGAATGTGGGAGGAAAACCACACAGGCACAGGGAGAACACGCAAATTCCAGGCAGGTAGTGCCGTGGTTGGGATTTGAACCAACGACACCAGTGCCGCTAGGCGGAAGACAGTGCTAACCACTTAGCCAACATGCTGCCCATTACTATTGTATTCGTTGTACAGGTTATATTATTTAGACTTTAGAACGTCGTCTGCGGAATCTTGGCCAAAGAGCTTTGGCCCTACTTCTCCTTTCAGATTAGTTACACAAGCTATGCGAAACACTCCACCAACAGATACCTCTAGGGGAAACCTTTGAGTAATTGTAAATTGTTTATGCAATCATTTTAATGTGATGTTTGTATGTCTTTTTTCTCCTTTTTTATAAGTAATAAATGGATTTTTTATCTAAGAATTGTAATTGTATTGTTTCCCTATATCATTTTGGATTATGGTACTTTTTTATGCCTAGGTTTAGGTGTTTCTAATTGAGCCTATACTCAACAAATTTATCCATAGTTACACAAGCTGTTATACATGTATCAAAAAAAAAAAAAAAAAAAAACGATCTCTTTAATGAGAACACCCCTTGAACCTTCTAACTAGAACTAAAAAAAAACCCAATTCTCGAAAGAATAATTATTTGTGAAGTAAATCGTTTAAATAATTGGGTAATTGTTTAGCACATAAGGATCCGTTAAGAATTGCTCTGCTTTTCATCAATCTATGGAAAAGCAATAGCACAGAACTGTTTATATTTGTAGCTGACATAAGTGTTATTGTGGTAAAAAGTACTTTCAGTCAAATTTCCTATTTGCGCTGAGGTACCGTATTGTTTAATCATCTTGTATTGTGATGTGCCAAAGATCTGTATGCGGTTTAGCTCCGTTAAAAATAAATGGCTGTTCCAAAAATGATGATCAGCGAGATATATGTGGATTATTACAATCTGCTCATTTGTCTCAACTATTCTTTGCAGAGTTTACCCCTTGCATGCACTGGGGGAGAAGGAGCTGTTTTATGTGAAATACCCTATGTTACCAAAAGTATTGGGACGCCTGCCTTTACACGCACATAAACTTTAATGGCATCCCAGTCTCAGTCCGTAGGGTTCAATATTGAGTTTGCCCACCCTTTGCAGCTATAACAGCTTCAACTCTGCAGGCCTGGCTCGCAGTCTCTGCTCTAATTCATCCCAAAGATGTTCTACCGGGTTGAGGTCAGGACTCTGTGCAGGCCAGTCAAACTCCACCCCAAACTTGCTCATACATGTTTTTATGGACCTTGCTTTGTGCACTGGTGCACAGTCATGTTGGAACAGGAAGGGGCTGTCCACAAACTGTTCCCACAAAGTTGGGAGCATGAAATTGTCTAAAATGTCTTGGTATGCTGACGCCTGTATGCCCCGTACACACGATCGGACATTCCGACAACAAAATCCATGGATTTTTTCCAACGGATGTTGGCTCACACTTGTCTTGCATACACGCGGTCACACAAATTTTGTCGGAAATTCTGAATGTCAAGAACACGGTGACGTACAACACGTACGACGAGCTGAGAAAAATGAAGTTCAATAGCCAGTGCTGCTCTTCTGCGTGGAACTTTGTGCATCGGAATTGTGTACACACGATCGGAATTTACGACAACGGATTTTGTTGTCGGAAAATTTGAGATCCAAATCTCAAATTTTGTGTGACAGAAGCTCCGATGGAAAATGTCCGATGGAGCCCACACACGGTCAGAATTTCCGGCAACACGCTCCCATCGAACATTTTCCGTCGGAAAATCCGACCATGTGTACGGGGCATAAGAGTTCCCTTCACTGGAACTAATAGGCCAAGCCCAACCCCTGAAAAACAGCCCCACACCATAATCCCCCCTCCACCAAATGATTTGGACCAGTGCACAAAGCAAGGTCCATAAAGACATGGATTAGTGAGTTTGGGGTGAAGGAACTTGACTGGCCTGCACAAAGTCCTGACCTTAATTCGATAGAATACCTTTGGGATGAATTAGAGCGGAGACTGTGAGCCAGGCCTTCTCGTCTAACATCAGTGCCTGACCTCACACATGTGCTTCTGGAAGAATGGTCAAACATTCCCAAAACTTGTGGACAGCCTTTCCAGAAGAGTTGAAGCTGTGAAGCTCTGGTGAACTCCATGCTCAAGAGGGTTAAGGCAATGCTGGAAAATAATGGTGGCCTCACAAATTATTGACACTTTTGGACCAATTTGGACATTTTCACTTAGGGGTGTACTCACTTTTGTTGCCAGCGGTTTAGACATTAATGGCTGTGTGTTGAGTTATTTTGAGGGGACAGCAAATGTACACTGTTATACAAGCTGTACACTCACTACTTTACATTGTAGTAAAGTGTCATTTCTTCAGTGTTATCTCATGAAAAGATATAATAAAATATTTACAAAAATGTGAGGGGTGTGCTCACTTTTGTGAGATCCTGTATATACAATATATACATTTATCATTTATGCTTTCTTTCTTTGCATCCTTATTCATTAGATATGATTAGCTCCCAAAGAAGCGCATGGAACTAATTGAGCCTAGATCGAATTAATACCGAATGGAATTGACATACCCTGGGTTGGCTTACTGACCCTCCTCTTTCTTGATACCTCTACCAGGATACTATCCGTATAGGTTATTCACTGTATTACCATCCAGGGTTACTTACCAGTCTCAGGGATGTCTAGTATTACTACATTTGTTGAGGATATACTGGACCACTAGGTAGCCAGTGGAACTCTTTTAGCTTACCTCTCTTGGCATATGTATTTTTAACATTTGTACACGTCTTAATATATGTTTCCTTTTGTTCTAATAAAATTATACTTAAAATGTTTTTAATTATGCTTGAAAAGTTCATTCTTTCTTAATTTTTTGATCTTCTTTGATAACTATTGGGATATTGCATAGTGTACCAAAGCGGCATCCACAGTACCACCCCGTGAAGACCCCCTCATTTCAATTTCTGTGTGTCAAATGGACACACTGAGTGGGTCTCGGAAGCACGCACGAGAAGAGGAGGGGTCAGGAGTGTCGGTGGGAGACCCGAGAAAAGCAGGATTGGGGCTGCTCTGTGCAAAACCATTACACAGAGCTGGTAAGTATAAGATATGGAATTGTCCTGAGACCCAATTGACCGAGAGGAGAAGCGACCATACTGTCTGCCGAGGAGGAAGCCGCCAAGGAGGAGAAGACGCAGGAAGGATCAGACAATGCCCGCAACCTGGATGGGGTAAATGCGGACTGATGGATAAGTGACCTACCAGGGGGAGGGGGCGTTGGTGGCGGGTGGATTGTTTGCTCCCCCCTAAAATGGAGCACCGGCCACCACTGCAGGCAGGGTCTATTTAAGACTCTGGCTCCTGGGTTTGGCATGCATTTTGCGAGTGGCTAGAGTTGGGACAGGGCACCCACCTGTCTGACAGAGTCAGTGCACAGAGTCAGGGAAAGGTTACAGAGGAGTACAGTACAGAGACCAATCCAAATCTCTGGAAAGCTTCCCCTTTGGGTGCGGTCAAACCAGGCTGCATTCTGCTCCTCGTGGCAGACGTTGTCGGCACCTCTGAGTCCTCAGTCTATTGTCCCATCACTGTTACAACCTGTGATTGTTCTTTTATTGGTTAAACTAGATGGACTTGCATTTTTTTTCAACTAGGCTAACTATGTAACTATGTTCCTCATCAGTTTGCCTTCCTGTTGGGACTGTTGTGTATTGCTGGACTCTATGGGGTTAATTTACTAAAGGTAAATAGACAGTGCAATTGCACTCTACAAGTGCTTTTGCTTCAGAGCTTAGTAAATGAGCAGAAGTTCTGATGACTTCCATCATCCAATCATGTGCAAGCAAAAATGCTTTTTTTTTTATTTTCATTGCACATGATTGGGTATTCTTTCCAAAGTGAAGCTTTACCTCATTTACTAAGCTTTTGAAGCAATTGCACTTTCTAAGGGCAAATGCACTTTGCAAAGTGCACAGTCTATTTTCCTTTAGTAAATCAACCCCTATGTGTTTTCTGCCCACCGCATCATGCTGCACCTACCCACAAACCATCACCCTGAACTTCCTGTAACCCAAATGATAGCCCCTTATCTTAACCCTCCTTGCAGTAAGTGAAACTCCTTGTTTGCATATTATAATTCGCTCAAAGAGAAAACTCTGCTGCCACTTGAGGAAACCCAACACACCTCAACTCAGGATTACCACCGGACCACAGCCTGCTTGACTGTGGACTAGTCCAAAGCCACAGGAGATCTGAAATTCAGCACCTTTTCTGTAGCAGGACTTATGTAGATAGTGCTTTAAAGTGCTTATGAATGTTGAAGCTTTTTTACCTTCATGCACTCTATGCGTGAAGGTAAAAAAACTTCAGTGTGCAGCTCCCCCCTCAGCCCCCCTAATACTTACCTAAGCCCAGAGGCATAGCTTGAAGCTTGTGGGCCCCGATGCAAAAATTGACCTGGGCCCCCTCCCCACTACTTCCAACGTGCGTGCAGATACATCCACCGCACGCCAAGATACTCAAAGTGGCTTAAGAGTTTTGAGTTCCCAGAGTTCCTCTTTACATCAGAGGACAGGGATTACCGCTGGAGACGCAGAGGACAGGGATTACCGCTGGAGACGCAGAGGACAGGGACCCCTGGCAGGTCACTTGGCAGAGCTCCTTTCCCATCCCAGCACTGTATACAGCTCCCCCACCCCCACACTACACAGGGCTGAAATCCTATTCTTTTATATACAGTCTGTCAGCCTTCACAGGGTGTAACTGGCTTTTATGTTGCCCTTCTGACCTGTGAAATTCTCTGGTCGGAACGGCAGTGTAGTTGCAGTAGGCAGATACACCCTGTGCAGATCATGGCTAACTGGCTGTGTTGTAAAGGAATGTGATTTCAGCCCTGCGGAGGAGAAACAGTATAGAGTGCTGTAATGGGAAAGGAGCTCAGCAGCCGGGCATAGCATCCAGGGCGGAGGGGGTGGTCAGGGGGCTTTGGGGGGGGGGCAACTTAGATCTGGGAGGGCAAAGCCATGTGACACAAAATCTGTAGCCTGCAGCCCTTTAGGGGCCCCCCGAGGAGGTGTTAAGGGATTAGTTTTAGCAATTTTTGAAGGTTTCTCTGTCAGTGTTGGGAAGGACACCCCCTGAAGGTGTGTGTCTTTTCCCCAGTCGTCACGTAAGTAGGGTAAGTAGACATCCCCGGGTGGGGGGGTACAGAGAACTCTGAATCCCAGCTGGTGACTAGGAGACACTGAGCAGTGTCATTCCTCACCAGTGACATCCCATCTTGGCTAAAGGACGGCACTCTCCTCCTCTTGCCTCGCTAAGCTCGGTTACCATTCCATGTTGCCAGCACACAGCACAGACACTTCCCTATCCTGGACTGTTTTCACCTTGTGCTCCTCTCCATTCAGGAAATGGCTCACAGCTTCTCCCCAGCCAATAGGAACAGAGGGATGTTGACTGTGGAAGGCAAAGTAGAAGCCCAGTACTGGAGCGTGCCTGTGGGGCCCTAGGGCAGATCGGAGCTGGATTTTGTGGAGGATATGATAATATGACAGGGAGGCTGCAGGGGCTCTCTGGAGCTAGGGATGGGGTTGCGATTGTGACCCCTGCAATCCCTTATGCTACGCCCATGGCTTGAAGCTTGTGGGCCCTGATGCCAACCAATGATACATAGCTGACATGTAGACAGTAAGTAGCTAGAAGAGGACAGAGAAAATCAGCAGGACCGAGATACAAAGTAGAATAAAAAAGATGAAAACTGTGTTTAATAAAAAAAAAATCATGGAAGTTTTTCATAAACAGAGCTGTAGCAAATTAAATATTGTCCTGTTTGGGCACTTTTGATAGATAAGCCCCTAAGTATTCTGTGCCATCTAATAAACTGATTGGCTGCAGTCTCTGAAATATTGCTCCATTCACATTCCTGGGAACAATTAAGGAAAACGACAATGAAAGTAAACATATGAGAGCAGTGGAAAATCCTCCCGCGGTTTTACATTTTCAAGATGTGGAGGTTATGTAAGTGCGTTTACAAAGCTGAATGTAACTCCTATTCCCATTATATCCCTGTGGTCTGGCTTGTATCCTTTCTCGGTGGGGACAGGGGAAGCAGCTTTCACTTGGCACGCTACCAGAAGGCTGGCCGTAGGTCTGATGTCAGTGATATGCCCCCAGCTGCAGACAGCCACCTCCCAGGGTGGTGCCTGAATTCTTCAGACTGTAAATCGGTTCTCTTGTTATTTCTCAATTTTTTTTTTTATTTCGATTTTTTTTTTTTACTTAAAGCTAAACTCCAAAAAACAACTAAATCTACAGTTTGAATACATATAGGAGAGCAAAGGTTTAAGCTACCCTATTTGGAATGATTATTCCACTAGCCAATCCCAGAGGATGGATCATCAGACTGGATCACCAGAGGATGGATCACCAGACTGGATAGATAAGCCCCTAAGTATTCCTTGCCATCTAATTGTAGCACCCTGATGTTTAGGCAGGGTTGCTAGTAAATTTATTTGACAAGTGATAGTTGCCTTGGCCAATTGATAGGAGGTCAGTTGATTTCACCCTAATTCTGGAATTGCTGCACTTCTCTCTTCTGTCACTAGATGGCTGGGTATCTGGTGGCATTAGATAAGACAAGGGCATTGCAAGGACAGATTAGGAATGAATGGGGTGTCTCAGCCAATGGGCAGGGATTTTCTTGGGTCTCTTGACCTGCTGGGAAAGCCTATTTATTTGGGCGAGGTCAGTTGATCGGGATTTTGTGTCACCTGGATGGCTGTCTGGGTGGACGTGTGTTGTGCTGCCCTGGGCTGCTAGGCCGGAGCCTGACGCCTATCCCGGGGACATTTGGCTGCTAGGCTATCTGAGGGCCTATTCAGAAGCAAGAGAGCAGCGTAGGAATGGGATTGCGGCTTGCAGTCCAACCAGAAGTTACAGTTCTGCCGGCCGGAGAACCTGTCGTGGTCGGAGGTAATGGGGAAGCTGTTGCCACTAGGGGACCGTCCACCCAGGGTCCAGTGTGAGTAGCTGAAGCAAGTACCAGACCAGTATTCTCACCATCTGGGGACAGTGAAGAATTGGGAAACTTCAGCAGATGTCAAGCCAAGGACCCAGCCAGTTGAGGTGACGCTTGCAGAGCATTATTGTGTGCCAAGCCAGGGACCAAGCAGTCTAGTGGGATGACGCTTGAAGAGTATCTGTGAGTACAAAGCTAGGGACCCAGCAAGGACGTGGGGATGACTCTTGAGGAAGATACTGAATGAGAAGATTGGAAGAGCTCAGGGGATCAGTGGCAGTGGATCAGCAAGTCTAGTGAAAGACTGGGAGCTCAGTTGAGTGAGGATCTACAGTAGGAGATTGTAGAAGAAGTGAACAAGTTCATTACAACCTTTGTTAGGAACTGTTTTAAGATTGTTGACATAGGAGACAGCAGTCCAACTCATGCAGATGTGGTGTCTTGCTGGGTGCCTTTCCCTGCGTGGCTGTCTACCTATAGAAGTCTCCAAGTCTGCTAAATTAACATTGCAACTACTAAAGGGTGTCCTGGCTCTAAACCTCTCCCTCAAAGTTCTGTTTATGAGACAATAAATCTCTTTGCATTCAAGAAGTGTCTGGGGCCCATTAATCTACCTTGCATTGCACCCACCATGCCCCGTAACCAGGGTTGCACCGATACTAGTATCGGTGCCGATACCGAGTATTTGCACAAGCATCGGTACTCGTGCAAATGCACCGATACCTGAAACTGATACTTTCAGTCTGGGTTCTTTGAACTGTCAGTGGGTCTCTCCTGTTGAAAGCTGAAGTGTTAAAGAAGTTCAGTAATTGGAGCTGTCAAAAAAAAAAAAAAAAAGCAGCCGGCAATGTTTATTAACAACATTGCTTAGCCGCTGAAACAGTAAAATAAAAAGAAACATTGTTTCTTTTTGAATCTTTCTGTTTCTTCATCTGCAGATCAAAGGGATGAACAAATGTTCCTCTGTTTAAGCCCATATAAACCCTTAATTTACTCGAATCAGCCTTAACTCCCTTTTCTCCTCCATTTAATTATTTTCCTGCTTTTTTTTTGTTCACATCTATTTTATTAACAATAAACAATTAAAACTTTTTTTTGTTTGCTTTGTTAGTGAATATTTTTACACATATATATTAACATATATTTACACATTTCACATTGAAAAAGCGCAAAATGAAAAAAAAAATCTATTTATTTAATTTGTAAATAACTTTTCAATGCTTTGTACCATTGCTGACAGCTGAATTGAAAACAAAACAGTTGCGGTAGGTATCGGTAATTGGTATCCGCGAGTACTTAATAAAAGTATCGGTACTCGTACTTGTAAAAAAAATGGTATCGGTGCATCCCTACTCTTAACCCACTCTACACAGAAGCTGGGCTGTAACTACCACATGACTTCCGTATATAATCACACAGAGTCTCTTAGTTGCAAAAATAAGCCAAATACGGCAGTTCCATTGCAATTCTGGTATCACATTGTCCAAAAAATGGCATACAAGTGTTTCCACCAATGCACAGTCAGGTGTCTGTTTGCCAACATCCTGATTATATATCGGAAAAAAACATCCCCTACTAGGATTTGGGACTTTGTAGGCAGACAGTACGGCAAGAATCATATATATATATATATATATATATATATATATATATATTATATTTTTTTATTTCAACATGTTAAAATTATTTGGCACAAAAATATGAAAGAAAACATATACAGTACATAAAACGGCTCATTATATGAACATCTTGGTGTTTAACAAACGTCTAAGGTATGCGTTCTCCGTTCTACCTGACGCGTTTCGGGTCCACAATCTTTCCTCAGGGGTATTGAGAAGGAGATGCATATATTTTCTCAGTAGTTTCTATTAATGGAAAAATTGCACTGTAATGGAAATCAATATAGACAAAGGATATTTGACTAACTGCTTGAAAGAGAAAGAGGTTCAGGTCCACATCCCCAATACAATACGTAAAAACAAATTTCCTCAAAAGTGGGACTTTAAAGGACCATGAACACTCAGAAAATGAAAATTATATGTAAAACAGTACAAATTTATTACAAAAGATAAATGACATTATATAACATGAGTAAAACTAAAACACATGACAAAAAACAGTCCAAGAAAATAGATAAATGGAAGAGGCCAAAACCAACTGTCAAGGTGACAGGTAAATCCAATACAGACAAACTACAATATTAATATAGACATTACACATAGAATTCCAAAATATCCTATATTTAATAGACTCATCAACTGAATCATTGTAAATAAACATCAAATAGAAAGACGTAAATATTAGTATCAGTACTGACCTCATGTGTTAAATGTTTCAAACCATGGAGATCATACACTCAACATAGAAAAAGGAGACAGGAACACCTGAAAAGGCGTCGGGCAGGCGCCAAAACAAGATGGAAATGAATCATGTCCATGTGAAGCCCTCCCGTGTCTGAGGAACACCTCCCAAAAGAGGGGGGGGGGGGGGCAGAGCCCTCACAGATGACAGACCAGCACAGATCTAAATGTGAAACACAATAATAAAAGTAAAAGGGTAATGTAATGAACTAACACACAAAAGAAAATAATGCACATAGTAAAGGAGCACTCAGTAGAGTTGACCAATATATCAAAATACACATACCTATCACTTTAACGTTTGTAGATTGAATTTTGCAAAGCAAACATTCTTTCACAGACCTACATGAAATACAGATGGCCACTAATGTTGAGGTGTAACTTCGCCATGGATGGAGCCATAGAGGCCTCTCATGCTTCAAAGTTACTACCCCAGATATAGGGAGGGGGGGGGGGGTACCTGGATGGACAGCAGTGAACCTAGGATCAAGCATTCAAGCATTTCCAAGCATTAAAATTACAAAAACAAGGGGGAGAAAAAATCAGTACCCCATCATATAGTACATAAGTATCAAAAAAATGTTATGTTTTTTGTTTTACTCGTGTTGTATAATGTCATTTATCTTTTGTAATAAATTTGTACTGTTTTACATATAATTTTCATTTTCTGAGTGTTCATGGTCCTTTAAAGTCCCACTTTTGCAGAAATTTGTTTTTACATATGGAAATCAATATAGACCACACAGCATAGCACAGAGTATACGCATTCTTACAGGGTACCTACCACCTCGCATTCAAGGTAGGGTCTGGCCGTATGGTATTGTACAGAGGGTCAGATATTATCTCTGCCTGGATAGGATGGGTTAGAGGGAGCACCGCCACCAAGGGGGCCCCAAGTATCCCCATGGAGGTCCACCCTAATACAGGCTGCTGGTGTTCGAACAATAGATGGCAGAAGGGTGTTTTAAAGGGTAGTAAGATACTTTCATGAAGTGCAGATATTCTCTATGTATTATAATATTTGCCACCTACTATCATGTCTAATTCTATTGGAACCCATCTGAGCAGATAGTTACCTGTTACAAATAATAGAGGGGAATGTGAAAATATTTGCTTGCAATAAAGGAAGATGATGTCTCATCACCAAACTTGCACTGCAATAAGATAAGGTTCCTGACATCTGTGGCATTGCAGTAGGATCAGGTTCTTGTAATAAATTGACGTACTATTGGAAATAACGGCTCATAACAGATGCTTCAATATTCTTTTCACCATAGTTCCATTACTATTTTCATAGCATTGTGGTATTCTAATCTCAGTCTGTCTTTCTATCTAAAACCTCCTCAGGTCTCTCAGCATAGTGTAGCAGCCACCCATCTCCTGAAGGGGAGAGAAAAGGGAAACCCCAAAAACACTCTTCCTCAGCAGGTCACAGTTTCAGCATCCCGAACCCTGAGAGCCAGCTCCACACAGCTTATATAGGACACATTACGCCATAACTCCACCAGTAGGAGGGGAAAGCCTCCTGCCTATACTGCTCTAAAAGAAGACAAGTGGTGACCATACCATTTAAAGATAATGATACTGGTACCTAGGGCTTTGCTGACCAGATGGAAATAATTTGTTCAATAGGTGCATGAAATTTATTTTACAGCTTCATAGTAGTAGTAAAATTGTGCAAATTTTGCTCCATGAACTGGAATGCTGATGTAATTGTATGCAAATGATCAAGCACTAAGGCCACCCCACTGGAAGAGCAGTGCCCTGGCAGCAGTTGGGGAAAGTCTCCCCCTAAGTAGCTAGGTCTTCCCGGAGAAGCTGCATGCTATTAAACTCCATCCCAGCTGGCAGCATGCTGGTTCTGACAGTGGAGGGCCTTTCACCTGGCTGCAGATCACTTGTCCATCTACTTCTTCCTCATCAGGTGTGGTCTTTCTGAGCTGTGGAAGATGGGAAGTGGAGAAATTATTTTCCCTGGATAAGTCAAGGAACTCAGGAAGTGGTGGGAAAAGGAGTTAAATGGCCTGTGCCTGCATCTGAGCATGGCTATGCTACAGTGATACTGAGGGTGGGAGCAGACCAGGGGTGGGCGTCCATTAAGGGCACACAGGCACCGCCCCCTCTATCCATGCCACCCCCTATATGGTTAATGGGTAGATTCATGGATAGCTTGAATCTATCCACGGCCGCCGCAGTCACCCCCTATTCATGCATCCGGCCCACACCAGGCGCCTAAATTACAGCGGCGGGGGGTGTTTTTTTGAAGCACCTTATTAAAGCCATAGGCTCTAATAGGCTTTAAAGTAGGGTAGACTCGGGGGGCCCACCCAGGTGTGTTAGAAAAGCAAGTTAATCTGAATTGCCTCTCCGCCAATCAGGAAGCGTGGGTCTGACACTAATTTCCCGATTGGCTGAAAGGTCAGGTGATCCTATTGGATGCCTAGGAGGGGGGGAGGAGACGCACGGTAGAAGCCGCCGTGATCTCATAAGAGAAGAGGACACAGAAGACGCTGTCAGATGCCCGCCGCAGCCTGATCCCCGGCTCGATGTGCCCATCGATCCCCGCTTCTGTGTGCCTGCCGATCCCCGATTTGCCGCCGATCCCCACCGCCGATGGAGTAAGTGCCGGTGGACTGGCAGACAGCGGGGGGGGGTTGGGGTGCCGCGGGGGGGGGGGGGGTTGTTTGCCACCCCCCCAAACAAAAAATCACCAGCCGCCACTGGAGCAGACATTGGGGTTGATTTGCTAAAGGCATAGATCCATTACACATAGCTAAGTGACTTTTAGAATGCCTTAAAATAGGGTGAAGCTATCTTTTATTTAACTGCCCAATCGGGTGTAAGGGAAAATGTATTCAGCCAAAAAGATTATTTTCTATTATATGATTGGAAGACCAGTGAACACCCACACAATTATTTTAGTAATTCAGTCCCCTCTGTATTGTGTCATGGTCTTTACATATACAGTATATTATTGATATATCTTAAA
The DNA here is from genome assembly GCF_042186555.1 of Aquarana catesbeiana. Taxonomy (NCBI): domain Eukaryota; kingdom Metazoa; phylum Chordata; class Amphibia; order Anura; family Ranidae; genus Aquarana; species Aquarana catesbeiana. Next base: position 643,745,869 of record NC_133327.1, read on the forward strand.
GTGGTTGTAAAGGCTCAAGGTTTTTTTACCTTCATGCAGTCTATGCATGTAGGTAAAAAAATGTCCTGTGTGCAGCAGCCCCCCTAATACTTACCTGAGCCCCATCTCAATCCAGCGATGTGCATGAGACCAGCAGCTCACCCGGGTCTCTTCCTCCTCATTGGCTGAGACAGCAGCCAGTGAGGCAATGAGGAGAGAGTGAGGGCGGGGCTGAGCCATGCTCCATGTGTGAATGGACACACAAAGCAGTGACTCCGGAACGAACCTGTGAATTCTTATCTGAACCTTGGTGTGCTTTATGTATTTCTTCCAGATCTGTGCAGTAATCCAGCATAGAACTTTCCCTCTGTGTAGGAGCTTCCTGTAATACAGACCGATCACTGCTGCTCTCTCTTCTTGTACAGGGGGACTGGTCTTGTCTCCGCCCCCTCCTACTTTGGTGCACACCGAGGGGTCCATCCGCGCAGCACCAACAAAACTGCTCATATCTTGTGTGATATAGAAATCGATATGATTTTAGCCGCTATCTAGTGGCCATATTGTGGTATTTTTTAAAAATACCTCAATCAGTTAAAAAAAACACATTATGGTTACTAGATGGAGCTTATGACTATACGAGATATAGAGATAGTAGGCAGTGCCACCTGTCAACTCAACAGATTAAATTTGCCGTGGTCACAATGCATTGTGAACAGCCCCCTCCAGCTGTATTGTAGGCTTCAGACATGGCATTGGGGAGCTGTAAAAACGCAGCTCAACTGTCTGTTTTTAGCGCCCAGCATTCGCCCATGCCCCAGAAAGCAGTAAAAAACGAAAATTTGGTTTTAACCCTTCCCCACTCTGTCCAAGAACTATTAAAAAAAATTGGCGGGACTTACCCTTGAACCCCTCTTACGTAATCTTTTTTCCGTGATACGCCCAGTCTCTGAGAAGCTGCTTTTTATTATTAGCTGAACTTACTGTCTCCAGACTCTTCCCAAACATGGTGTTTATCTCGGTGTTAGTAAACTGTGAATAGATAGTTTTTCCAGTAAAACGCATAAAGAGGAGAATTACCATTAAGCATCTGGAAAATCATTCTGGGTTTGTAATGTCTTGGCTACGAATTGCTCCGATAATGGTTTTATATAGAAAAAAGAAAATCACTTAGTGAGAGACAGAGGCTGCATCCTGGGTCCTGAGTAAATGGGAACGTGCAGCTAAAATACAAACTAGACTCTGCCTGGAAAAGAAGTTCATAGAATCTGCAGACATTGCCATGAATTCAAAGATGGAAATACAGTACATCTACAGTATTTTACTCTCTGTGAATGCTACTGGCCTATATAAAGTGATACTAAACCTGCAACAGTAAAATCAGTCTGAATCAGTGTGTATATGCAGTAAAACATGCTTGTTATACTCACTGTGAAACCTAAGGGGTTAATCCTCTACATTGTGTATAAAGGCTATTTGATCCTGTATGCACAGATCCTCCTCTTCTTCCACTGACTCCAGAACAGGTCCGGATAAGACAGAGCTGCTGGAGTCAGGCTGCAAATGCTCAGTTTGGTGTATATTGCTAGAGAGGTTATTTTTCTTGGGAGAGTGCATGGGAGAGTACATGTGATCAGCACAGGGCCAATCAGCAATGTACAGACATTCCTGATAGAACAGCGCAGTGCAGTATGAAAACTCCTACAAGCTTTAAGCAGAAACTGATAGAAGTCACAAGACTGCTATATACTGCTGATGAGAAAAGGTATTTAGCAGTTTATATTTACTAAAACGATTGCATTCCGATGTTCTGTGTACTGTGGGATACTGTGTATCTCCATTGCAATACCAGAGGAGACATGCAGGGTCTTTTAGACCTTTTAGAACCTGTCACCTAAAAATCATCACAGGGGACTTTTCGTCCCCTATGTGTTGAAAAAAAAAAAAAAAGTTAAGCAAAAAAGTTACACCCAAGCACATAAAGGCCCCCCATATATATGCACGTACAAATGTAAACGCATGCGTCCGGGGCACCTACGCATAAAAACGTTGATTGTGATAAACATGTTATATATTGCCGCGCACACCAGAGTGAGAGCAATAATTCTAGCACAAGACCTCCTCTGTAACACTAAACTGATGACCTATATGGGTGCTTTCGAACCGTCGCCTATAGAAAATATAGGGCGCTGAATTTTGTCGCCATTTCACGGATGCACACAAATTTAGTGTTTGACATGTCGGATATCTATTTACTCAGTGCAACCGCAATTTGGGTAGTGTATTGCGTTTGTTTGCCCTAAAATTCACTTTAGTTTGTTTTTACTGAACATAAAAATTTGGAACTACAATTATTTTATTCTCTAGGGTGTCTGCTTTCAAAAAATATATCATGTTTGGGGGTTTTATGTAATCTTCAGGCATAAAATGATTTTTTTAAAACATGTGTGCAAAAATGGCTCTAGCAGTGAAAAGTGGCAGGGCCAAAAAATCTCAGTCAAAAGTCTCCTGTCAAGTAGGACATTATATACAGTACTTACTGTATCTGGTCAAATGCCTGTTTGCCAAATCTTCTCCCTGCCACACAGCAATTCCACCCTGAAGAATATTAACATCTTCCAATGGCCCATGGTATACGCAACTCCACTTTAGACTCAGTGATATACATAAGATAAGGGGATACCCATAGCATAGAACCAATACAGTACTTTATTTTAGAACAACATTAGTAGTACTAAACAACACCTTAGGTATGAGCACATGACTTTTTCCAACAGAGCAGATCTGCCTTAACTTCCTTGTATCAAGTAACATCATAAGACCTGCCCATTCAATAAATTTTGTCTAACGGATTTCTTTAGGACTTCCTCAGGAGCGACCCCATTGGACGAAACATGTACATATAATTTTGTATGTGGCACCCCACTGACCCCCAACAACATGTGGGACCTCTAGAGCCAAAGTGGGTTAGCATTTACCCCAAGGATGAGTCCATGACTGAAAAAGGGGGATGTAAGCCATTGGCAAATATTCACTGTAATGCCTAAAGATTCTATTCATAAAGCAACTGATAGGGAGAGAGGGGAAGGGAATTCAAACACAAACTTATATCCCCTGGGTGTATCCAGAAGCCTAGGGGTTTGCGGGAACCCAAGGGATTGTGGGTAAGCTAGTTAAAAGAGCCCACTCCTGCATCTGAGCATGGGGAGTCAAAGGGCACGTTGCTACATGCATAGCAAAGGTTCTCAATCCCCTGCCACTGTCCGATGTGCCCGCCGCTGCCTGATGTGCCTGCCACCTAGAAGAGGTAAGTGCAGGTGAACCGGCATACAGCGAGGGGGGGAGTTTTGAGGTGCAGGCCACCACTGAGTTGGAATAGATTATATTAAAAATCCAACTTAAAGCGGAGTTCCACCCAAAAGTGGAACTTACGCTCATTTGTCTCCTCTCCCCCTCTGGTGTCACAATTGGCACCTTTCGGGGGGAGGGGGGACAGGGTTGAATAAGTAGGGGGAGTTCCTGACATCTGCAGAGAGATCACAGAGGGCAAGGGTCCCACTCTGCAGCTGCTGGCAGAGGTCAGGCTTTTCTATTCAGGTTGTGGCTATTTTAAAAATTAAACTAACAGCTAGGCATAGAACACTTTTCGTTTTGATGTACCTGGATTGTATTTAGCTGATTTAAACTGGAGGTTCAGTTAGGCTTTAAAGCTGAACAAAACCCTCCTAGCGTCTTATCCTCCGAGGGCAGTGCCATCTTAGCCTCTATTTAGATCTGCAGTTGCCATGGTGCTGAACACTTGATGAATACAATATCTAATGATTCATATACAAGCGTTTATTTATAGGCCAGTAGCATGTTCTGGCTTAACAATAATCATTTAAGATTGTTTGACAGAAGGTTCAATGCCTGAGGCATGGGTGCTTAGTGTAGCCCAATACCCCCATCATGTACTCCGGTTTCTGTAAATAATTTCATATAGGTTACTTAATTCCCTTCTTACCTCAACTAGCTGCGTCTGGTAGTCCGACCACCCACATTAAACTGCTGCTGTCTGAAAAGACCCTTCAGCCGTGCAGACCTGATGCCTTGCACGGGGCCCCAACATTCCTGGCTATTATAGTATAATGCCACCTTCCTGTAGGAAAACAAAAGACTTGTTCTGGCGCAGCAGGCATCTGGTAATAGGTGAGCCGTGAAGAGGCGCAGGCCCAGGCAACCTTAGAAGAATTACTCTGCTTCCAGATCAGCGCTTGGTAACGTTTTCCCTGATCATCTTGTTTTGCTTTGCTTGCTTGACAATTTCCCCATTTGAAATGGTTAACAAACCAGAAACATGAAGCTTATCAGAGTAATCATTGTGAAACCACCTGTAAATTATGTCGTTTAGCAGAAGGGCATTGTCTATGAGTCTGTGGAACTACAATTGCCAGCATGTCTTGCATAACTGAAGCCACATGGAACTTACTGAGCAATCAAACTGAGGTTATCATCTTAAATATTAAAATAGATTGTTCAACAGTAAGACCCAGCTTAGCCAAATTACCTTTATTTGTTGAGGCAATGTACAATGTCCCTTTTCTTTCCTTTTCCCTTCATTTCCTTACCTTTGCTTTCCTTTCCTTTTTTCTTTCCCTTTTACCTTTCCTTTCCCTTCCCTTTCTTTTTCCCTTTTCCGTTTCCTTTCCCTTTCTTTTCCTCCCTTTTCTGTTTTTCCTTTTTTCTTTCCCTATTTCCCTTTTTCCTTTTCCTTTCCCTTTTTTCCTTTTTTCTTTTCCCTTTCCCTTTTCTATTTCCTTTCCCTTCCCTTTCTTTTTCCCTTTTCCATTTCCTTTCCCTTACTTTTCCTCCCTTTTCTGTTTTTCTTTTTTTCTTTCCCTTTTTCCCTTTTTCCTTTTCCTTTCCCTTTTTTCTTTTCCCTTTCCCTTTTCTATTTCCTTTCCCTTTTCCTTTCCCCTTTTCCTTCCCTTTCCCTTCGCCTTTCCTTAATTTTTTCTTTCCCTTTCCTTTCCTTCCTCTCCTCTCCGTTTCTCCTTTTTCCATTTTTTTTACTTTCCCATTTTCCCCTTTTCTTTTCTCGTATCCCTTTCCTTTTCCTCGTTCCCTTTAAATGTTCTTAACCTTGTTACTATTTTTATTTTTCACAATTATCATCATTTATATTCCTATTAGGTACCAGTAAGATTAAATTGGTTTTACTTTACATATAAATAGCTTGGAACAGCTGAAAGAAAATCATTATTATTTTACCATATTGATTTACATAAAAATAAGAAGTCACAAGTACACAAGTTAACTAGAGAAATTGTCACTGTTGTTTTTTGCACTCAAAACATGGCATTGAGGTCCAGTTACTGGATTCCACTGGAATCCTGTGTCAATTTCATTTTCAACTATTCAATGATCCACTATTGTACCCCCATCATTTGGTTCCCATGCCCCTGGTTAAAAATCCCTGTTTTAAAAGGAAGTTAAGGTTTGTTTTTTTATATATATATATTTTATTTATTATATTAAGGATGAAAAATGCAGTCAACTAAATAATACATTTTGCATAAACTATATGTTATGCATACTCTGAGCTTTAGACACAATTTCCTCTGTCTCCCTTTAAAAATAAAAGCTTGCTTACAGAGCTCAATAGTAAAAATGAATTTTACACACCAAGTTGTGGAATGATGTTAAAATGCCATTATATGTGAAAGGTGGGACTGAAGACCTTCAGCTCTGCTAGGAGCAGTTTTTCCAGTGCCTGTGTGCCTATCACCCACATTTTGGGCTCATTGAGGCAGACAAAAATAGGCCCCAAGCCACAGAGAATCAGCATATTTTTGTGGCAGCTTGCACATACTGTATGATCTGCCTCGGCCAGCAGGCTGTACAAATCAATGAGAGGTTGACCAATGCCACAACAGTTCGCATGTAACCACAGTTTGCATGTAATTAAGTGGTTACATGGGTCTAGGGACAAATGAGCATGCAGGATGCAGACAGTTTGTGTCTAGTGTCTAGTGGGTCCTTACTGGCAATCTGAATGGACCCTCAATGCGATTTGAACAGCTGTACCCTGGCTATTTGACATTCACACCTTTGTCCATGTAGCTCATACAGCTAACCCCTGTTCCAGACTTAATTGGATTATGTACAGTGCCTTGAAATTTTCCACATTTTGTCATGTTACAACCAAAAACATAAATGTATTTTATTGAGATTTTATATAATAGACCTATACAAAGTGGAACATAATTGTGAAGTGGAAGGAAAATGATAAATGGTTTTAATTTTTTTTTCAAATAAATATCTGAAAAGTGTGGTGTGCATTTTTATTCAGCCCCCCTAAGTCAATACTTTGTAGAACCACCTTTCACTGCAATTACAGCTGCAAGTCTTTTTGGGGATGTCTCTACCAGCTTTGCACATCTAGAGAGTGAAATGTTTGCCCATACTTCTTTGCAAAATAGCTCAAGCTCTGTTAGATTGGATGGAGATAGTGTCTGTGAACAGCAATTTTCAAGTCTTGCCACAGATTCTCAATTAGATTTAGGTCTGGACTTTGACTGGGCCATTCTAACACATGAATATACTTTGATCCAAACCATTCCATTGTAGCTCTGGCTGTATGTTTAGGGTCGTTGTCCTGCTGGAAGGTGAACCTCTGCCCCAGTCTCAGGTCTTTTGCAGACTCTAATAGGTTTTTGTCTAAGATTGTCCTGTATTTAGCGCCATCCATCTTCCCATCAACTCTGACCAGCTGCCCTGTCCCTGCTGAAGAAAAGCATCCCCCCAACATGATGCTGCCACCACCATGTTTCACGGTGGGGATGGTGTGGTCAGGGTGATGTGCAGTGTTAGTTTTCCGCCACACATAGCGTTTTGCTTTTAGGCCAAAAAGATTAAATTTTGGTCTCATCTGACCAGAGCACCTTCTTCCACACAAGACTCTACGTCCTCCCAAAAAATCCAGGCCATTATGGTTATGTAGCACCCTGGTCCTAAACAGGGCTGTTAATAATAAATCTAGTTGTGCTAGGTAGTAACTAACCTTGCTAATTGGTAGTGTTTGATCCACTGATTTCTGCCCTAAGTCTGAGTTCAATTTGTAGTCTCTCTCTTCTGTCAATAGGGGGCACTGTTACCTTTGGGCACTGGAATAATGGGTTACAGGGAATTCAGGTGATGGGTAAATAAGTTGTCTCAACCAATCAGCAGGAGTTTCTTTGGCCGCTGTGCATGCTGGGATAGGCTATTTATTCGGGAGGAGTCAGGTGATCGGGGTTCTTCCTGCCCAGAGCTGCAGCCTGGGTAGATGTATGTCAAACAGGTTCTGGCTGCTAGCCCTAAGTTTGAGGCCTATCCAGGAGTCCTACTGGCTGCTAGGTCTACGTGAGGCCTTTCCAGTAATTCAAGGGTCCGCAAAGGAGGAGCAGCAGAGGTTAAGCCCAAAGCCTGGGGCAGAACCACGTGTGTTAAAGGCTCAGCCCGAGGGGAGCCTGGTCATTGCCAGAGGTAAAAGAGAAGCAGTTGCCGGAGGAACAACCACTCCTGTTACCAGAGGCAAGTTTGGAAGGGATGAAGTTCTGAAGGAGAAAAAAGGGGGGGGAGGCCGAAGGCCAGGTGGGACTTTAAATGAGGCAGTAGACAAGTTGGAGTAGGATAAAAAATGTGTACAAGTTTAATGGTGAGAAATTCTAGATATACAACACATGTGAAGGTTTAACCCCTTCCCGCTGACCGTACACACATCTGCGTACTCGGCTTTCGGGGGTTATACCGGGATGATGCCCGCAGCTGCAGGCATCATCCTGGTACCGTTGTTTCGAGCCGGCGATCGGCTAACCGTATATAACAACCGATGCGGCTAAAAGCCGCTCGGCTGTTATACCGGAGGAGCAGGAGGGGACATCCCCCCCCTCCCGCCGCCTCCCGCCGCTCTTACCGGGCCTCCCGTGCGATCGGGAAGCCCGATGTCCAATCGGCCGCCTTCGGCGGCTGGGGGCGGGCTGGAACGAAGCTGTGGGTGGCTTCGTTACAGCCTTCTCAATGTAAACGCGGAAGCGACGTCATGACGTCACTTCCCGTTTACTCAGCTGCCAATGGCGCCGGTTTTAAAAAAATATACAGTGTTCAGAATTGCCGTTTTCGGCGATCTGAATACTGTGAAATGCAAAGGAGGGATCGGGGGTCTTTTAGACCCCCGATCCCTCCATAAAGAGTACCTGTCACCACCTATTACTGTCACAAGGGATGTTTACATTCCTTGTGACAGCAATAAAATTAAAAAAAAAAAAATTTTTTTTTTAAAACACAATTTACAAGTAAAAAAAAAAATAAAATAAATTAAAAAAAAAAAAAGTGCCCCCGTACCCGCGAGCTCGCACAGCGAAGAAAACGCATACGGAAGTCACGCCCGCATATGTAAACGGTGTTCAAATCACACATGTGAGGTATCACCGCGATTGTCAGAGCGAGAGCAATAATTCAAGCCCTAGACCTCCTCTGTAACTCAAACCCAGTAACCGTAAAAAAAAATTTAAAGTGTCGCCTATGGAAATTTATAGGTACCATAGTTTGTCGCCATTCCACGAGTGCGTGCAATTATAAAGGGTGACATGTTTGGTATCTATTTACTTGGTGTAACATCATCTTTCACATTATACAAAAAAATTGGGGTAACTTTACTGTTTGGATTTTTTAAAATTCATGAAAGTGTCCCTTTTCCAAAAATTTGCGTTTAAAACACCGCTGCACAAATACCATGTGATATAAAATATTGCAACAATCGCCATTTTATTCTCTAGATTCTCTGCTAAAAAAATATGTATAATGTTTGGGAACTCTAAGTAATTTTCTAGCAAAAAATACGGATTTTAACTTGTACACCACATTAGTCATGAAAGGGTTAAGTGTGCATGTGCACAGACCGTAGCCTGCATGAATGCATGTGTATACAAACAATCAAAGAATATATCTAACCATATATAGCTGTTACAAATGTACACTGTATAATAAATACATATAGATATAAACTTGGGGGCACAAAACACTTGATGAAAAAAGTGAGTATGAAACTTAAAGTAATGGGTTACATCAAAGACTTAGTGAATATCAAATCTAATTGAAAGCCCAGTGGCTGCATCCTTGGTGGCCAAAATAAAATAATTAGGTACAGGGGCGGATGCTATAGGATTTCTGAAATTACAAAGTATGGAACCATCAAAAAATGAAAATAAATACAGGTGGATTGATTGCCACCCCAGCTCCGGGGGAGGGCATATTCCTTGCCCAGTCCTTGCCCTGTACCACAGTCTGGCTATATCGTGAGTACCCAGAAATTGACACATCGTCCTTTCTGGCTGTATTTATTTTCACTTTTTGATGGCTCCATACTTTGTAATTTCAGAAATCCTATAGCATCCGCCCCTGAAAAAGTGTATTCACAGAAACGCGTTGGGCACCAAGGATGCAGCCACTGGGCTTTCAATTGGATCTGACATTTACTAATTTTTTGATGTACCTCATTATTTTATTTTGGGCACCAAGGATGCAGCCACTGGGCTTTCAATTAGATTTGATATTCACTAAGTCTTTGATGTACCCCATTACTTTAAGTTTCATACTCACTTTTTTCATCAAGTGTTTTGTGCCCCCCAGTTTATATCTATATGTATTTATTATTCAGTGTACATTTGTAATAGCTATATATGGTTAGATATATTCTTTGATTGTTTGTATGCACATGCATTCATGCAGGCTATGGTCTGTGCACATGCACACTTAAACCTTCACATGTGTTGTATATCTAGAATTTCTCACCATTAAACTTGTACACATTTTTTATCCTACTCCAACTTGTCTACTACCTCATTTAAAGTCCCACCTGGCCTTTTCTCTTGCATTCGGGATGGAGGCACAGCCCCACGCCTCACACAAAGTCCCAAACTGTTCTATTAGAAGTTCTGAAGGGGTACCAGAGCAGATGCTTCACTAGCTGGGGACGTAAGTGGGAAAGCTTCAGTGAAGACTCATCCAGGAATACAGCGGTTAGTTGTGAGCAAAGCTTGAAGGATTAGGGCGGGTAGCTATAAGTAAAGCTTGAAGATAAGTACAGCTGTTAGCTGTGGGTGAAGCTTGAGGGATCCAGCAGGTAGCTGAGAGTCCAAGAAGTCTAGTGAGAGAGCTGAGCTTGAGGATCTACAGTGGGATACCGTGAGTTAAACTGGAAGGTCTACAGTGGGATTACCGTGAGAGAAGTTGTTGCTATAGGAGACAGCAGCTGCTGCAAGATACAGATTGCTGCATTCAGCTTAAAGGCCCTATTTCTGTATTTCTGTCGGCCTAGTTCTATTTTTGTCTGTGGAGTTTACCTACTTGCTATTGCATTTGCCTAAGGGTGTCCTGTGCCCTAACCCTCTCTCCCCCTGTTCCTGTTAAGAGAAATAAAATCTCTTTGTTCATTTTTACAAAAAGTGACTTGGGCTCAATCTTTCCACCTTTCACCAACACCCACTATGCCTAGTAACCTGCACCCTGAGGAGGAATGTCAGTTCTCCCTGGCTCTGGGGGTCACCATCAGGCCCTTGGAAGTAAGGGAGAACGCTACAGTTTCCCCCAGTTCCAACCTCCAGTACCTAAAATTCTATTGACTAATTCTTAAAAAAAACTAGGCCATTTTGGTCAGATACCATTCGTCCTACTACCTGGAGAGAAGGTCCCTAAGGTGCTTCAAACCCATAGTGAGCCAAGATAAAAGTGCTAACTGCTCAGCCATGACACTGTCATGTACCAGACGATTGGTGAAAAACTGTTTGCAATGGTCAGCACAAGTTCCCCCCCCCCTCTCTTTATGGGGTTCATCTTTTTCCCCAAAGATCCTGATGTCAAAAGGCTTTTTCTCTTTTCCATATAAGAATGTTGGGTGTTTAATCTGGAGTCCTATTGGTTGTGCTCAAGCACCCTGATTAATTTACCTCCTGCTATCCAGGCTATTAAAGGGTTTACTGGGCTTTTTGGCTGCATCTTGATCTCATTTATTCTTTCAGATTACAAGATGAAATCCCTGTGTATGGTTTTGGTAAGCGCTGTAGTCTGCCTGCATTTAAACACATGTTTTGTATTAGTTGTGTAGAGTGGTGACAGGAAATGGTATGCAAGGCCTTGGAAGAGCATGAAAGCTAATTCTATTACCTCTTTCCAGGGTGGCTTGTTACACTCACATAGGTGAACTGTTTCCAACTGCAATGAAATTTAAAGCACAACAAAGATCATTTTAAAATTGTGCTTTATAGGTAGATAGCGGTGTGATCAGAGCTGGTTTAAAAGAGGAATTTAAAGTCTCTTGTCTTAAGGATACCGAGTAAAAGGAGGGCACCAAAAAAATTATAATTTGTAGATGTTGGACAAACTAATTTTCTGAAAGGATAGGAAATCTTTGTCATCAGGCAATCAAAATCGACAGATGTTATCAGCGAGAAGGGGGTATTAATTCAGTTTTACAGCTTCCTGAATCGTCTAGTTCAAATGATTGGAGACACAAGGTCAAATCTTCATAGATGTTGGTGAAATATCGTCCTGTTTATTCCCAGCCTGAGAGGAACCTTCAGAAAGTAGGAAGCCTTGAGAAATGTAAGGAACGTATTGAGGTTTCCTACTTCTTTTATTATGGCAAAGATTAAAATAATGTGCTTACGTGATGTGCAGGGCTAAGGTCGATCATACACCTTAAAGTGTTTGTAAAGGCTGAATCACAGCCAGTGAGGAGAGAGCAGGAGGCAGGGCCGAGTTCAGAGCGTGGCTTGGAAGTGAGCCAGCACAAGTGCCCACCATAGCGAGAAGTTTGCTATGGTGGACACTTTGTTGGGGGAGCCAGAAGCGCCAGTGGGGAACCCCAAAAGAGGAGGACCAGGCCCGCTCTGTGCAAAACCATTGCACATAGCAGGTAAGTATGACATGACTTTTTGTTTTTGTTTTTTTTTTAAATGATGGGTGTACAATCACTTTACCACAGACATCTAATCTGCTTATATTTTTCCTTCCCTTCTCCTCTCCACCTCACCAATATGTTAATTATTTTTTTAAATACAGTCTTCCTGTTTTCATTATACACTTTATTTTAGACTCAGGGACACCATCACCGAGTGTCTCTGCTTCTCTATGCAATACAGGTAGACCATGGCTGATGGATGGTGCTGGCAGGATGTTATAAATAGCTTCCTGAAAACATTGCCACACCTTGGCTTTGGTACTTCCTAAAGTGGTTGTAAAGGCAGAAGGTTTTTTTATCTTAACCGCATGCCAACTAGCCGCCGCAGTTGTACTGCGGCAACATGGCTCGGCTGCGCGAATCGCCGTCATGTTACGTCAGTAACATAGACAGCCACTAGGGGGTGTGTGCGCGCCCCCTGCTCGCCCACAGAGCCGATGCGAGTGCCCGGCGGTAGCGTTCACCACTGGGCTCCCGCGATTGCTCGAGGCACAACAAGAACCGGGATCTGAGTGTGTAAACACACAGTTTCCGGTTCTCTGAGGGGAGAACAAACAGATTGTCTGTTCCTACAGAGTAAGAACAGCGATCTGTCATCTCCCCTGCACAATACCATCCCCCCTCAGTTAAAACACACACTAGGACACACTTAACCCCTTCACTGCCCCCTAGTGGTTAACCCCTTCGCTGCCAGTGACATTTTTACAGTCATCAATGCAATTTTATAGCGATGATCACTGTAAAAATGCCAATGGTCCCAAAAATGTGTCAAAATTGTCCGACGTGTCCGCCATAATGTCGCAGTCCCGAAAAAATCACAGATCGCCGCCATTACTACTAAAAAAAAAAAAAAAAAAAAAGAATAATAGAAAAGCCGTAAAACTATCCCCTATTTTGTAGACACGATAACTTTTTTGCAAACCAATCAATATACGCTTATTGTGATTTTTTTTTTTACCAAAAATATGTAGAATACATATTGGCCTAAACTGAGGAAAAAAATGTTTTTTTTTATATTTTTGGGGTATATTTATTATAGCAAAAAGTAAAAAATATTGCGTTTTTTTCAAAAATTTTTTTTTTGTTTAAAGCGCAAAAAATAGAAACCGCAGAGGTGATCAAATACCACCAAAAGAAAGCTCTATTTGTGGGAAAAAAGGACGTCAATTTTGTTTGGGTGCAACGTCTGACGACCGTGCAATTGTCAGTTAAAGCGACACATTGCCGAATCGTAAAAAGTGCTCTGGGCAGGAAGGGGGTAAAATCTTCCGGGGCTGAAGTGGTTAATGCATTTTATGCATTACTATAAAAAACCTTCTGTGTGCAGCAGCCCCCCTCGGCCCCCAAATACTTACCTGAGCCCCATCTCTATCAAGTGATGTCCACAAGAATCCGTCCTGGATTCTCCCTCCTGATTGGCTGAGACACAGCAGCGGCGCCATTGTCTCCCGCTGCTATCAATCAAAGTCAGTTGGCCAATCAGGAGAGAAAGGGGGCCGGGCAAAACTGCAGCTCTGTTTCTGAATGGACACACAGAGCTGCAGCTCGGCTCAGGTGCCCCCATAGCAAGCTGCTGGCTGTGGGAGCACTCGACAGGAGGGAGGGCCCAGGAGCACTGATGAGGGACCTGAGAAGAGGAGGATCGAGGATGCTCTGTGCAAAACCCCTGCACAGAGCAGGTAAATATAACATGTTTGGTATTTAAAAAAAAAAAAAAAAAAAAAAAAAATTAGATTTTACAATCACTTTTTAAGAGGCCTCAGCCCTGATTTAAGCAGTCAACTAGCTCATAGGAGGAGTTATGCAAATATCAAAATGCCTTAATGAGGAGATGTGGGGATTCCTAGTCAGGCTGTATTTGAATGCAGACAGGCTCTATGACTTGCTGCTGCTTCTAGTGCACACTATAAAAAGCTCACAGTGTGCAGTGAAGTCAGAGTAAGCAATTACAGTACAGGAGAGGCTCCAAGACTGAAGGCAAGGCTGAAGTGCAACTTTAGGTGTAGCACTTTGGGTAAATAATATCTTAAGGTTTAAGTCTTTAAATTGTATTTTACTATATATGCCATCATCATTTTACAAATAAACATTAGATACATAAAAAGGATCCCCAGAGCACAATGGTAAGTTACAAAGGCAGCATAGCAGAAGCAGCTTGCTTTGAGACACAATATACAGTATCTAAATGACTGTGCCATCTGATAAGGAATGAGATACTGCTAATGAGTCATTATTGCACTGTACAAACAAGGGGCTTCTTTAATCAAAGGAGCAAACTAGGAATCTTTAAAATGTGAAAAGAAATCTAAAGCCCCACCTGCTGGTTCAAATGAAGAAAGCAAATATATCAATATGTAAAATATCATGTTTACCAAACGAAAAAAAATATTCTGACCATGGAGGTTTAATATGATATCTAACATGTCATAACTGTAGATCTGGGTCTGCTTAGCCTCCAAGTAACCTTATAATATACCATCAGTAGAGGAAGTGTTTTTACAGTATCAGCAGCAGTGGAATGTCCAAGGAAAGGAATTTAAAAAAGGTTTGGATGATTTTTTTTTTTAAATAATGGATTCCAAGATAACATTACTAGGGATACTATTGTATTTTCCAAAATCTAAACCAGTCTGACTGCCCTGTTGGGTCAGGAAAGATATTTTCATCCATTTGAGAGATGTAACTGGCCACAGTTGTTCCCCTTAGAGCAACTTGGAATTTAAGGAGGAACTTCACTTCTCTTATCCTCTTACCTTGACACATGAGTTGTCCTGAAAAAATATACTAACCACCAGTAAATCAAGTGTTGTCTGGTGTAAGCCACAGCCCGTGCCACTATCTTATCTTCTGACATCATAAGAGGTTGGCTGTCAATCTATATGCTGGTACCTGATAACGTTAGGTAGTGATGATTGCCTGGGGCTGGCGCATGGGCAGGGGTCAGTATGTGATGTCAGTATCCCAGGAGGTTATTGGCAGGGGGATGTCGTTCTTGTCTAGACAAGAAACAAGAAACCTGGGATCTGCTGAAAAGGAACCTAACATAGCGTTTTTGGTGCCCATGTGCAAGAGTCCCTAAAGACAAATGTCTTCTCTTGTATGTCTCTGTTGACCATTCCGCATACAGTATAAATGCGGCTATGTAACGTTATCAGACCCACTGTATGTGATAGCAACTAAGAAGTACAACAATAGTTCTGCCAGGAAAGGGACTTCCTGCGGTGTAAACTGTACCAGACATCATTATCTGAGATTATTTGTTTTCTCCTTTAGGATTGCCCGAGGGTTGTAGAGGACTGAAATTAACTTGAATGCCAAGTGGCCCTATATTGGCAGAAAGTGAGCAAACAGGCACAGCTGAATAGAGAAGATCATTATTGTAACTGGACAGTTACTATTCTAATGCCGCGTACACACGAGCGGACTTTACAGCAGACTTTGCCCGGCGGACTTTTCGACGGACTTTACGACGGACTTTCTGAATGAACGGACTTGCCTACACACAATCAACCAAAGTGCGATGAATTCGTACGTGATGACGTACAACCGGACTTAAATAAGGAAGTTCATAGCCAGTAGCCAATAGATGCCCTAGCGTGGCTTTTTGTCCGTCGAACTAGCATACAGACGAGCGGACTTTTCGACCGGACTCGAGTCCGTCGGATAGATTTGAAACATGTTTCAAATCTAAGTCCGTCCAACTTTTGAGAAAACAAAGTCCGCTGGAGCCCACACACGATCGAATTGTCCGATGAAATCCGGTACGCCGGACCAAGTCTGCCGTAAAGTGTACGGACTGATTCTGTAGAGGAAATGAGCTGTGCACAGGTGGACCCGATGGCTGAGAAAATGATACCAGAGATACTGAAGGAGCGGAGTTCCCCCCCCCGAAAATGATTTTCACATTTTCCCAGTTCTTTATTAATCATAAAAAACATTTGCAGTGAAAAAATGTTTTAAACTTACCAGAAGTGCCCTGTTGCTAGGTGGTGGCTCCCAATCTGCCACTTCCGGCTCTGCATCACTTCCTCCCTCGCCTGTGCTCCATGGAAATGTGAGTCATTATTTCCCAGGAGTCAGTGGGCAGGAATGTGTGAAAAAATCGCGTTATTTCCCTATATATATATATATATATATATATATATATAATCTATCCATCTAAATATATACAGTTGTGCTCATAAGTTTACATACCCAGGCAGAATGTATGATTTCTTGGCCATTTTTCAGAGAATATGAATAACACCACAAAAACATTTCTTTCACTCATGGTTAGTGTATGGCTGAAGCCATATATTATCAATGAAATGTGTTTCCTGTTTTTAAATCATAATGACAACAGAAACTAGCCAAATGACCCTGATCAAAAGTTTACATACCCTGGTGATTTTGGCCTGATAACATGCACACAAGTTGACACAAAGGAGTTTAAATGACTATTAATGTTAACCATCCTCACCTGTGATCTGTTTGCTTGTAATTAGTGTGTGTGTATAAAAGGTCAATGAGTTTCTGGACTCCTGACAGACCCTTGCATCTTTTATCCAGTGCTGAACTGAAGTTTCTGGATTATGAGTCATGGGGAAAGCAAAAGAATTGTCAAAGGATCTGCGGGAAAAGGTAGTTTAACTGTGTAAAACAGGAAAGGGATATAAAAAGATATCCAAGGAATTGAGAATGCCAATCAGCAGTGTTCAAACTCTAATCAAGAAGTGGAAAATGAGGGATTCTGTTGAAACCAAATCACGGTCAGGTAGACCAACTACAATGTCAGCCACAAGAGCCAGGAAAATTGTTTGGGATGCAAAGAAAAACCCACAAATAACTTCAGGTGAAATACAGGACTCTCTGAAAATATGTGGTGTGGCTGTTTCAAGATGCACAATAAGGAGGCACTTGAAGAAAGATGGGCTGCATGGTCGAGTCGCCAGAAGAAAGCCATTACTATGCAAATGCAACAAAGTATCCAGCTTACAATACGCCAAACAGCACAGAGACAAGTCTCAAACCTTCTGGCACAAAGTCATGTGGAGTGATGAGACCAAAATTTAGCTTTTTGGCCACAACCATAAATGCTACTATGGAGAGGAGTCAACAAGGCCTATGATGAAAGGTACATCATTCCTGCTGTGAAACACAAAGGTGAATCGCTGATGTTTTGGGGATGTGTGAGCTACAAAGGCACAGGAAATTTGTTTAAAATTGATGGCAAGATGAATGTAGTATGTTATCAAAAAATACTGGAGGAACGCTTGCATTCATCAGCCAGGAAGCTGCGCATGATACCTACTTGGACATTCTGCGCTTGGGACCTACTTGGACAATGATCCAAAATACAAGGCCAAGTCGACCTGTCATTGGCTAGTTCCTGCAAGACAGCCCAAGAATTTACAGGAACTGGAGACTTTTTACCAAGAGGAATGGGCAGCTTTACCATCTGAGAAGATAAAGAGCCTCATCCACAAATACCACAAACGACTTCAAGATGTCATTGATGTTAAAGGGGGCAATAGACGGTATTAAGAACTGGGGTATGTAAACTTATGAGCACAACTGTGTGTGTGTGTGTATATATATATATATATATATATTTTTTTTTTTTTGTTTGGTTTATATATATATATATATATATATATATATATATATATATATATATATATATATATCTATCATAATCCATAATTATAAAGAGTGTTTGTGCCAAGATCTCAGGAATACTTCACCTTATCCAAGGCTGCAAATTATTACTGCTTGGAAGGATAAGGCTTCCTTGTTTTGCGCTGCATAGATAAAGTTATCTATGTTGCCATAACAACGGGGCAGGACCTTCCTCTGTCGCCACCCGTTGTTATGGCATCTTGCTAAACAATCGGCGCTACGGCCGCCGGAGCATCACGCATGCGTGATTTTGAGAGGTGCCTGCTGGTTACCCAGCAGGCACCTCTCGATCAGTTATCCAGGAAGAGGTTGCGATTGAGCTTCATATGCCCACACTCATCAAGGCAACGGGCAGAAGACGATCATCTAAATCGTAAGATTAAAAAAATATATGCTTACTATCCACTAGCAAATATACATACAGTTTATGTGGGTTATTACTGCAGTGTGAGGGGAATGGATGCCTGGAAAAAAAATTCTGTGGCTAGAACTCTACCTTAATGTCATAGTATCTCTCATAACGACCAGTATACTTCGGGAATAACATGGGAGGGGAAAGATAGTGGGAACAGGTGGGACTTTATATGAAGCATGCAGTCTAAGGGACAACCAACTATCAATAGTAGAATTGCTTATATATACAGTAGAACTATAATCAATAAGATAAAATAGATGAATGATAATGGTAATATAACCCCTGGATAGGGTCTTAAATACACCCATGCATGTATAAAATACACAGTCACAAGGACAACCAACTATCAATAGTATAAATATAAATGTTTGTTAAGATGCAATAGGACCATAATTAATAAGGTAAAAACAATAATTAATAGTGGTAGGATAACCCATAATTTCATCTATACACACATATATGTTGATTGTTTACATATCAGAACAGTATTTAGAATGATGGGAATGGCCGCCAGACTTCCTAGTCTGCCAAATGTGATAGGGAAGAGACCCTGGGTATGGTGTCTCAATCCTATACCACAAATTAGGTATAAAATGTAGAAAGTATAATATGTAAATCCAGACACGCTTCAATTAACTCATATGTAAATCCAGACACGGCATCAGTTAGCTCGACGCGTTTCGTGGTTTGGTATTCCCACTCATCAGGAGCAAAGCACGTGATAATAATCTAGAACGAAATAGATAATTGTCCAAAAATTGACATATAACAGAATAAATTATATACATATTGGGATGGGACCAGTCCCATAGTAGTACTTACAGACAGGTCTGCTGTGTATAGGAGGCATGGTGAGGCACTGGATAATGGGGGCCCACCGGTAATGTCAGGCACGGGAACTGAGGGAGCGTGTAGAGGGAAGTGACCCAAAACCACAACCCCACCCACGGTGGACAGGCATCCATGGACAAAGGATCCGTGTAGGGCTGGGAATAAATGTAAATAATAATGTCCGTTGAGAACAGTGTCAACAGTGACAATGATAACAATTATATAAAAAATATCATAGTAAAGGAGTGACTGATAATGACAATAAAGATGAGGAATTAGTGATTGGCTAGTAAAAATGGTAGAACCTACATAGTAGGAGATTGGGAAGTGAGTGGATAACAATGGATAGTTACAATAGCTGTAAAGGGGAGGGGGAAGAAAGGGGTAAATGGAACCTACTAGTAGCACCCAAAATGAATGATGATACCTTAGGTAGGGAGTGAAGAAAAGCAATTCCATTTGGCAGTGCGGTGTGTGTAGATGGATCCAATCAGCACAAGAGGCCACTAGTGTACTTCAGCACAGCTGGTCTGAGCCAAGGTTTCAAACTTCAGCTGCCATTGGCCTTCCTGTAAAAGTTAAGGAGTAGAGAGTTGTAAATCACTAAAAATGGGAATGTACTGAAATAAAACTCAACATCTCTCCAGCTCAGCTTTATACTGGAGGAACGTTTGCATTCATCAGTCAGGAAGCTGCGCATGGGACCTACTTGGGCATTCCAACATGACAATGATCCAAAATACAAGGCCAAGTCGACCTGTCATTGGCTAGTTCATGCAAGACAGCCCAAGAATTTACAGGAACTGGAGGCTTTTTACCAAGAGAAATGGACAGCTTTACCATCTGATAAGATAAAGAGCCTCATCCACAAATACCACAAAAGACTTCAAGATGTCATTGATGTTAAAGGAAGCAATAAACGGTATTAAGAACTGGGGTGTGTAAACTTATGAGCACAACTGTTTTTGTGTATATATATATATATATATATATATAGTGTTTGGTTTTATATATATACATATATATCTATCATAATCCATAATTATAAACAGTGTTTGTGCCAAGATCTCAGCAATACCTTACCTGCTCCTGCAATGTAGGTTCTAGGTTCACTGACAGACTGGTTTGTGGTTGATGATGAGGTTTTAGTGTGGAACGGTAAGGAACACAGTGTAACATTGCACTGGTTTCATTGGGCTAACCCAGGCTCAATGACCCATGGGTTCAGCATGTGCTCTGTATGTGCTCGCTCCTTCTCCCCCCCTCAACTTCTGTCTGCATTAGTAGCGATACACATGGGATGGATGATGCAGCTGCAATGGAACCTGGGGTGCTGCACAATGTAAGAGGATGTGCAGTGGACTACAAGGGACACAATTCCTTGCACACAGAGGAGGAGAGCACAGGAATTTTCCTGGACAAATCTGCGGGATCTGGTTGTCTAGTGCAGAGAGCCAGAGAGCACAGACCTGCTGCTGGGGTCTGTGCCCTGCTCCAGAGAGGACAGAGCCATCCAGAGAGCATGTGGACCAGAGCCGAAGACTGAGACACTGAAGGGCCATGCTGGGACCCAGAACTGGAGGGGCCCATGTGTGCCTATACCAGAGCTGAGAGACTGAGCCTTGTGAGAACCTGTTCATGAATATTTGATCATGAAGACTGAGCCTTCTGGGACAACTGACCGCCAAGCGTGTTGACCGAGATCCGCTACATGCAAGGATGAGCTGAACCATCTGTGCTTATCTCAACACAGATACAGTTAATGCAGTAGAGACTTCCCTTTGTTTAGCAGTCCATCAGCCATCCCACTGCACACCCTGAAAGGGACATCTACACATGCACCACCTTACAGAAGGGCCCCAACGATAGCCAGCTAATACTGCCAAAAACATATACTTCCACCCACTATTTGGGCTTTATGCGCAGTGTACACACAAGGGCCTTTATTTTTGGGTTAATTAATGCTGATACTTAAAACCCTGTCTGCATCAGTTAAAATTGGCTTAACGTTACTACAGTTCAGTTGATTGCCATCCTTTGGTCAGCATTTTTAAATGTGTTCAGTTGCCTACCTATTGGTTTATGCATTGTGTTGGCCTACCTTTTTACAATATACTTATTTTATCTACCATCCAATTGCTTGTGGTCTAGAGTAGTAGCATACTAACGTTTACATCGGTGTGAGTGACCTTCAACCTATAACCTGGTGTGTCAGTGGGGACCAAGCACCTTAAAAAGTTGTGGCAGAACAGAGAGCCCATCATCTCAAGCAGGGGTAAGTGCTACAAGTGCATATTGCATTTAATGAATCATTTGTATTGGAATCAGGTTTTTAGCACAATTATTATGGCATACTTTATGTTAGTGCCAACATTTTCATTATATTTTCATATATAACAGATTTATTTAAGTTCAATAAGATTGTCGCAACAGTAATCAGCTGACTATTTACAATAATTAATGTCAATTATAAAACTATCAAGAAGAAACTCTTGCAGATTGGTGCTGCTAGTTGAACCCTCCAGTAAACAAGTGACCTGCTTCAAAACATGACTTTGAACATGCTTTTTTAAAGCCCAGTCAAGGCTCCTGTCACTAAATTAAATGGTTAGTTTACAGTCCCGTTCACACCTTGCTTTTGGTTTGTTTTGCTTTGGCTTCGCTTCAAAAATTATATATATTATATATGTTGCTTTGGTGGTGCTTCAAAGCATCTTCAAAGCCTTCATAGACGTCTATGACAAAGCTCGATTGAAGCACCTGCAGCTTTTGAGAGGCTTTAATTTAGCTTTGCTTTGTTTTGTAGGTATTGCAGGTATGAGATATTCACACACACACAGGGCATCTGTCAAGCTTCATTAAAGCTTCAAAAAAGCACCAGCGAAACATCATCAAAGCATCATTGAAGCACCACCGAAGCATCATTGAAGCACTACTGAAGCATCATCAAAGCACCATCGGAGCATCAAAAACACATCAAAAAAGTATATTGAAGTGGTAGGTTCTTTAATGTGTGTTGAAGTCGAAGCAAGTGTAAAAGAATCAGGGAGTTTACATGGCAGCCAACTGGTGTTCATCCTGCAAACATGGCCAAACCATAGAAGTCTGTTTTTTTGTATTTGTTTTTCGACTGAACATTAAAAGTTGAAATTGTCTGAAATTGTCTTGCTCTGATGGCAGTCATGAAGAGAGGCACACAAGATCTGTCTCATTCATTGCAATTGGAAGACCTTGAGCTTAATCCTGTCAAGTTTGAGCAGAGTCCATGTTGGAATGAAGAATTGGCAGGATCAATGTTCAGAAGAGGACAGTTTTGGTCTTGGTGGAGATATAAACCTTCTTACAGAAGCACCATCTATATGAGGCAACTGCTAATGTTGCCTGCCCAATCCTACAGTAGACTTCATGGTGGACGTCACCTTCTTCTCCTGCACCAGTGATACCAGGTATTTGAATTCTTGTACCTGCTCGATTTGGATTCCACTGAGGTGAACATTGCCCCGTGATGGTCATTACTTGGGTCTTATTCACTTTCCTCACATGGGCAAACCTCAGAGATAGGAGGCAAGAAACTTTACAGTCTGAAATCTTCAGACTGTAATTTGGACTGCAGAGGTGTGAGTTTTCATCACACCCCAACACTAGAAATAGTGAAGAGTTTTGGGTGAATTCTAGCTGTATAGGCATACAGAGACTCTGCAAGTGTTATTGCCAGCCTAAAATAGAATATGATATTTCAGTTTTCTGTTCAGCTAAATCCACAGTGCACCTATTATATTTAAAATGTAACTATGTTGTATTATGTCAACAGTCCAGACTGAATATTTACATATAAAACCCAATTAGAAAACAGCTAGTTGCATCACCACAGGATGGTACTGCGGTTGCAAGATTGGTAGAGATGTGCCTTGTCCTATTAACTTGGAATACTAAGTAGAGCAGAAATCACTGGACTTTATAGGCACCAAAGTACACATGATTTAAAAGTTAATATCTTTATTACAAAAAAAAATTATCGTTACACCAGAAACATGCAAACAGAGGAGGCTTGGGCTGGTCATCTCTAATACCTGTTGCAGAGCCTCTACTACCATAGGCAATAAGGAAGCCTTATGTCTACATCACCAAGGCTCTATTCATTCTACAGGAACCATCCCTCTACAGCGGTTATCCTCTTTGAGAACCCTCCCCCCTCTCATCTACCTTATGGCGAGGTCTAACTATTATTGATGAGTTCATCTAATATAACTTTCATATGACCATGGAGACTTCTTATACTTGGTGACATACCGCCGCAGCCTCCGTTGTTGTTCTGGATATCTGTCCACGTTTCTACCAAGTCAAATAATTTATCTACAACAACATTCTAAGTTATGCTTAAGTTCCTGAAGAAGCACCTCAGCACGTAACATGTAGAGACTATCTGTAGTGTGCCTTAACCAGCCTACACCAAGCCTGATGGATTTTTGACATTTGTCAGATTCAAGACTCTATACTATTCAGGAAACAATTACCTGGTGTAATGCCCCGTACACACGACCAGAAATTCCACCAGCAAAAGTCCGATGTGAGCTTTTGGTCGGAAATTCCGACAGTGTGTATGCTCCTTTGGACTTTTGCTGGCGGAATTTCCGCCAGCAAAAGATTGAGAGTTCTCTATTTTTCCGACGGAAAAAGTTCCTATTGGAAATTCCGATCGTCTGTAGCAATTCCGACGCACAAAATTCCTAGGCATGCTCGGAAACAATTCGACGCATGCTCAGAAGCATTGAACTTCATTTTCTCGGCTCGTCGTAGTGTTGTACGTCACCATGTTCTTGACGGTCGAAAGTTCAGAGAACTTTTGTGTGACCGTGTGTATGCAAGGCAAGCTTGAGCGGAATTCCGTCGGAAAAACTATCCAAGGTTTTTCTGACGGAAATTCCAATCGTGTGTACGCGGCATAACTGGTGGCATGTTCTATACATACTAAGCATTCATTTTATGTTAAAGTTTTTAAATATGTCTGTCCAAAATTTTTTGCAATAAACATATTAACTTTTAAATCATGTGTACTTTGGTGCCTATAAAGTCCAGTGATTTCTGCTCCTCTTAGTATTACATATGAAAACCTGTCAGT
Organism: Aquarana catesbeiana; assembly: GCF_042186555.1. Lineage (NCBI taxonomy): Eukaryota > Metazoa > Chordata > Amphibia > Anura > Ranidae > Aquarana > Aquarana catesbeiana. Next base: position 643,769,848 of record NC_133327.1, read on the forward strand.
CAGGTGGTGTGGCCATCTCACAGCTGGAGTAGCTGGCTCAACATGCACAATAATCAGATTAATAAAGAATCCACATTGTCATTGTTGAATGTGATGCAGTTGTTAGTTTAATCCAGGAGACTGAACACTGTGAAACACAACTTCTGTTTTAAAAAAAATCTCTTTTTGGTCACGATCATATTTCAGGAGGTCTTGAAGAGTCAGTAGCTGCATTGCAAATCGATCATTTGCACGGTCTGTCTGACCGTAAAACATTTATCTTCAAGTTTGCTTCGTCCATATGTTGGATTCTTTGGTATCCTGAGGAAAGTTAATTTCTCCACTAAGTCTTTGTATAAAGGGCCCCCCCAGTAGTAATATCTGACCCATGCAAAGCTCTTCAGTTACCCAGTCCAACGATCAGCACTGGGCCTAAGGTCTCAGCTGGAACTTCTGCACTCGTAGAGCTTTCTGACATTTTCTACTGCATGGAAACTGCTTCACTTTCATAGGCAGAGAGTGCTGGATTAACCTGAAATTGAGGCCTTATAAGTAGAACTTGAAGCCAGCAGCTCAGTACACAAATACAATATACCCTATATTGTCAAAAGTATTGGGACACCTGCCTTTACACGCATATGAACTTTAATGGCATCCCAGTCTTAGTCCTTAGGGTTCAATATTGAGTTGGCCCACCCTTTGCAGCTATAACAGCTTCAACTCTTGGGGAAGGTTGTCCACAAGGTTTAGGAGTGTGTCTATGGGAATGTTTAACCATTCTTGCAGAAGCTCATTTGTGAGGTCAGGTACTCATGTTGGCTGAGAAGGTCTGGCTCGCAGTCTCTGCTCTAATTCATCCTAAAGGTGTTCTATAGGGATGAGGTTAGAACTCTGTGCAGGCCAGTCAAGTTCATCCACCCCAAACTCGCTCATCCATGTCTTTATGGACCTTGCTTTGTGAACTGGTCTAAATCATTTGGTGGACGGGGAATTATGGTGTAGGGTTGTTTTTCAGGGGTTGGGCTTGGCCCTTTAGTTCCAGTGAAGGGAAATCTTAAGGCATCAGCATACCAAGACCTTTTGGACAATTTCATGCTCCCAATTTTGTGGGAACAGCTTGGGGATGGCCCCTTCCTGTTCCAACATGACTGCGCACCAGTGCACAAAGCAAGGTCCATAAAGACATGGATGAGTGAGTTTGGGGTGGAGGAACTTGACTGGCCTGTACAGAGTCCTGACCTCAACCCAATAGAACACCTTTGGGATGAATATGATCGGAGACTGCAAGCCAGGCCTTCTCGTCCAACATCAGCGCCTGACCTCACAAATGCATTTCTGAAAGAATGGTCAAGCATTCCCACAGACACACTCCTAAACCTTGTGGACAACCTTCCCAAAAGAGTTGAAGCTGTTAAAGCTGCAAAGGGTGGGCCAACTGAATATTGAACCCTACGGACTAAGACTGGGATGCCATTAAATTTCATATGCATGTAAAGGCATATATAGTCTGCACTCTAATAATTTAATAATTACAATATATACAAAACCACCATATATGTCTTTTAAGTGAACATGTACAAATGATTTGGACCAGTGCACAAAGCAAGGTCCATAAAACCATGGATGAGCGAGTTTGGGGTGGAGGAACTTGAGTGGCCTGCACCAACCCAGAGTTGAAGAGTTGAAGCTGGTATAGCTGCAAAGGGCGGGCCAACTTAATATTGAACTCTACGGACTAAGACTGGGATGCCATTAAAGTTCATGTGCGTGTAAAGACAGGTACCCCAATACTTTTGACAATATAGTATATATAATGGAGCTGCTTTACATGCCAAAAGAAGTTGTATTTCTGTCTATCTGGTTTTGAGATTTATGCAACTCTGCCAACTTACGTACAGCCCTGTCTGGCAGGGCAGGAGACCTTATTTTTTGCTGATGCAGTTAAGTAACACTTTCAAATATTGTCCCTCCCACAGCCTGTGACTGGACAGTGAAGAGAAAAGCAGCAGATCAATAAGCTCATCTCTCTATCATTCTACTCTCTCCTCCCATCAGCAAGTCGCTTATTAGCACATGAACACTGCAGCATAACATAGTGTCTCCTTGTGCTGCTTCTACCACTCCCTGTCTATGTTCTGCTGTATAGGGATTGCAAGAGGCTGATACCAGGTCAAATGCAGGTATTTACACTGCTTCCATTTAAAAAACGATACATTTAATAAATAATTCATTTATTTGTGCCCTTTAGAGCTGCCTGGTGTCCAGCTTTAATGCAAAGTAAAAAAAAAAAAAGAAAACATATGCAGTACATCTTTGCAATATATGCATATTTCCCCATGTTTTATCCATGCTGCAAGTACAAAAATGTACCTGTTGATTTGCCAGAAGGCCAGTATGCTCCTAACATCTTGCCCAGATCTTCCCTGCAGGACTACAGAACACCTGCCCTTCTCCAAATCTCCATACATTGTGGGTAGGTCTTATGTATTCCTAAAGTGAAGAACTCAGGCCAGAATGACAACACTTCTTAGGATTTAGACACAATGGTGTTTCTGTCACACAATACACTAAAGAGCACACAGGAAAATTGAACTTCAAAAGGAAAATGTTATATCTTTGACTTTTATCAAAATAACAAAAACTAGGAACATTTTCTGCAGTAAATGCAATACAAACGGCTTAAGTAGCCTGATTCCTTTCCATCCCCAGTCAGATTGCGTGCTAGTAAGAACTTCTGGTGTCACTGTCTTCAGCTCTGAACCTTTACTTTGGTCAAACCACGCTAGAAGATAGGCCCTGTGCCATTCACCAATGGGTTCTTCCTATGAGGATGCTTTCCACCAGATACTCAGTCCCATTGACCAGCTTGACTCATTGCAGCCACCACAATGGGTGACTTACCAACGATAAGGGCAGATATGGGCACGACATAGGAGGACCCTCTATGGGGGCCAAGAATTTTCCTCAGTGATCATACACCCCATTCCCTGTCCACATGTAGTCAAATGTCCTAAAACAGACAACTCAAGACATAGCAACGAGCCAAAGCAGGAAACGAGCTGAAAGATCTCTCCTATTGGAAAGCATTATAGCTGTCTCCCAGTTGACGTCACTGAAGTTCCCATGTAGAGACACTTCATAGCTAGGTACTGGGAAGACATGCTTCCCCAGAACCCATAATGGCCACCAAGAAGCAAGGAACCAAAAGCTGCCACAATTCAAAATTATGATATTGCAAGTACCCAATACCTTTCAATGTGCCCATTACATAGACATTTTCAACTCCTAGAGAAGACCAACCTGTCCTGTGCCGCTTCATAATACTTCATTCCTCTCAATCCCCTAGTTCTTAGTTGACAGTCTGTGACAGGTATCAAATACACCCATGATTCGTTGAACAATATCAAGTTTTTTCCATAGCACTGGGAGGTCCCTCAAACACAGTTCTTCCAATTTCCTCAGACTAATCACTTCATAGCTACGCTTCTCAAATGAAATACTGACTGCCCGATAAATCTATTCCCATTCGAAAGTCACTGTGTAACTGACACACATTCAGCAGGTCTAATATCTCTTTTGTAAAAATCTCTCATATCTCCATGAACAGCTCTAAACTCACACATTTAACTGGGAGCGGGATCTGGAGGAATCCCTTCATATTTCAGAATGGGACAAAATCTGGTAGGCAGCAGCAAAGTATTCCATCAATATCCTGGTCCAAAAAAACACCCACAAAGTGCTATTCTAATAGTACTTGACCCCAGATCACATGACCAAATTCACATCCAGTGCCTGCCCATTCTGTTATTAGGGATTTAGGGCACAGAGCACACTCCACCACATTTTATGGCCGTGCCCCAAGATCCAAAAATGATGGATACAGTTATACAACTTGATAAGAACCATCCTCAATAGAAACCTGGTTTGCAACCCATGGTTTTTATTAGAGCAGTTTCTGAGCTCACCAGAAGTGAAAGAAAACGAATAACCTTTATCTTATCCAAAGCTTGGAGACAACCTTCGTTGAACTTTATGGAGGTGAAGCAGAGGGTGGTGGGCAAAATGATCCATGAAAAACTCACTTTCATGCCGAACAATACTCACTGCCACCTGACAGCTATATTTAAAGGCACCCCTCTATGCATTCCCCACATTTTCTATGCTGTCTACCATTGTTTCCTCCCCTGCCCCCACCCAACCAACTAATGTACACACTCTTGTACTTTCCCTGCCACCCCTTGTTTCTCGCACTTCTGGTTGGATGTATTTATATACAGTATTTTCTCCATCTCTACCTTTTCCCAGTATATTTGACATTTTATTTGTCATAATATGTATATGCTCTGAGCGGCTACTTTTCATTGTACCTGCACATACCTGAAGCGCCAGGTCACCACAAATAAATACAGGTGAAAAAGCCCTTTGATAAGCCCGCACAGTTATAATGGTTAAAGTTTGAATATTCAAATTCCTACAATAACCCAATCTTGATAATAAACAAATCTAACCATTAACTGTGAATTACCCCTGTAACAGCATACTTACTTTAACTTGCGCCTAAAATACTAGCACCTTAGGCCACCGGCCCCCTACTAAAAATCACACACAGGGGTTGATTTACTAAAGGCCAATAGACTGTGAACCTTGGAAAGTGCAATTGCACTCTGCAAGTGCAGTTGCTCCAGAGCTTAGTAAATGAGGTAAAGCTTCACTTTGCAAAGAATACCCAATCACATGCAAGGAAAATAAAAAAAACAGCAGTTTTGCTTGCACATGATTGGTTGATGAAAGTCAGCAGAGCTTCTGCTCATTTACTAAACTCTGGAGCAACTGCTCTTGCCGTGTGCAATGGCACTTTTCAAAGTGCACATTCTTTTTGCCTTTAGTAAATCAACCCCTCAGTGTTGACATTCCCAGCTCTAAAGCCACTTATCCTAGCTAAAGGGTGTTTCTACATGTCTGCCTGTAGTAGTTCTTTGAAAAACTGGGGCTTTTCTTGGGGATTAGTCATGGCTGGCAAGCAAGCAGGTCTGGAGCTAATGCACCTTAAAGGAAACATGTACTGGGTATAGGTGTAGAGACACAGGTGCTGAGACTACTATTGAAAATGCTATTTGCATGTCTGCTTTTGCTCTAAATACTTTCTGATTTACTGACCTCGAACAAGCATAAAGATAGTGAAGTCAAAACAAAATCAGGGCTTCAGATCAGTTTAGTGCTACCCTCACAGGGGCCGCTTGGTAGATTGGGTTCCCTGTTCTTTTGCCTCAACTCTTTGTACGACATTAGCCGCTCTCAGAAACTAGGTTAAGTCAATGGTAAATGCACGGCTATTTGGGGCACAAATATAGATACACTGCACAAAACTAAGGTCCAGTATCGAAAAACAAACACCAGACTGGTTAGTGGTAAATTAACCCAGTTTATTGTTAAGGGTTGCAGTAAATAGCAGTATGCACATAAATAAGTAAAGTATTACGTCAATCACAGTTCACTAGACATTATGTTCACTAGGCTAACTCTGCATAGAATGAAGTTATATGAAGCTGAATAAGAGTAAACCTGGTAATCTACAAAATCAGCAATAAGTATTATTTCTGGCATTAGAAAACAGTAACAGCCATTATAATACTGCAATGACTCCTCTGTAAACAGTGGGCTATATCCACTTTGGAGTGCACTCTATATAAATGGTAGTGAAGAAATGTAGGACTCCCTAATAAGGTACGTACTGTGGACAATAGGCAAAGTTCTTGTGGAGCAGCTATCTGAATGAGCAGTCTCCAGCCCCTGTTCTTCAGCTGGCTAGAGTTGGGGCCCAGTCTTTATGGTGGTGGACATGAGTACAGTCCCAGTAAAGTCTACTTGCAGTAAATAATGCCGCTGGAGCAACTCTGGTCCTCAGCACATGACCTCAGGCTTGTAGCAGGTTGATGTACAAACAGGAGCAGCAATGTGCACACCTCAGTCACCTCGCAGCAAAGAGGAAAGTGCTTGGTATTCAGCCTGTAAAAATACAGCTCTCTTCTCTTTATACCCAGTTCGCATTGGGAATTGGTTGTGCTCTCAACGAAACTGTCAAACCATCCAATGGCTGGTGTCAACTGACCACATGTGCAGCATCATGGCAGTTGTAGATTAAACAGAGGCAAAGATGGCAGCTTCCTGGCTGAAAACGATAGGAGGGTTTACTTACACTTTAACTGCCATAGTAAGGTTTCTGTCCCGAACTTCATCTCCTGTGATTTAATGCTGCCAACAATCAAGTCTCTTGAGTTCCTTTTGCTTGTCAGCTCCCCATGATGGATGAAGGTAAGGTAGTGTTAACCCATTCAGCTGAAGTCCATTGGGAGTACAAAGGGCACTGCAGCACAATGACCTAAATCACTCTCTGTCTCCGCCATGCACCTGGCTACATTAGCCATGCTTGTTCTAGGCCAGTGTCTCAGAGAATATTGACGCTTTTGCCTAAACCAGTCAATCTTAACTAGGGTTGCGTGGAACCCTGTGGTTTCTCCAGACATTGCTATGAGGAGTTTCCTTGAGCTGTGGCTGATTTGCTTGCAATTTATTGGTGTCTGCACAGTTCAGGGGTCAATGCCACTTGACAAAGCCAGCAACATAACACCAATTATTTTTTAGCTGTATGCAAGGGTGGCATTTTGACCTGTAAGTGTTGCATTCTTCCTACCCAATGTAAGGGACATTTTTATTGTTGACCCCTAGTAAATTCACTTTAGTAATGGTTTCCAAAGAACTGAAAATTATTTTAGGGGTTCCTCTGGGGTAAAAAGGTTGAGAAATGTACAGTGCAATAAGGCAACAAACATTTTCAGAAGGAATGTTCAGCAATTGCAGTCTCTGTATCTTTTCAGTACAGGTTTTAAAATTGATTATACACATTTTAGGAAAAAAAAAACACATAGGCTATCGATGCTAAGCACTTTGTGAAAAAGTTTGCTGGCTCTCTCTGACTTTCTGACCTGGAATAAGGAAGTAGCAAGCAATAGTCGAAACTCCTGTTCTGCACAGGGATTGATTAACTAAAAGCAATTAGACTGTGCACTCTGCAAGTGCAGTTGCTCCAGAGCTTAGTAAATGAGGTAAAGCTTCACTTTGCAAAGAGTACCCAATCACAATTTCTTGCATGTGATTGGATGATGGAAGTCAGCAGAGCTCCTGCTCATTTACAAAGCTCTGGAGCAACTGTTCTTACAGTGTGCAATTGCATTTTGCAAAGTGCACAGTCTATTTCCCTTTAGTAAATCAACCCCAAAAAGTCCTATATAAGAATCTGTTCTGGCAATCGGGCCAAAAACACTTGAACAAGAGGGACAGTAGTCCTTTAAAATGCTCTCCCTTAGGCATTTGCCTAGTTTGCCTTTACGGCAAATGAAGTTCCCTGTGTTCATTACAAAGTGTGTTTTAAGTTATGTAACTCAGAGCTGAATTCTAAGAATACATTTTTCATAATCCAGGAGGACAGAGTGCGTTGCTCGCAGACCACAGGAATGTTCCACCACACCCTACAGCGTTGGGGCCAGATGGAACAGGCTCAGCATGGGTCTCCGAGCATCAGGTCCAGCATTGGATTCTGTGTCTGATACATTTGGCTTCTCAATGTTACCAGGCCTTAAAGAAAAAAGGACACTGCATTTTTACAGAGCATCTATTTTGAGTTACAACTGCACTGTTTGCCTTAAAGGAAAGGTGAACTAAGGTATCATAAAGGCAGCCATATCTGTCTTGATAATTCAATTGCATCAGTTCATTCAATGGCACCTAGCTGAATATGAAGTATGTAGATCAGGAGATATTTTTCTAACCTGCATGGCAACCAGGCAATGAGCATTTTAAAAGGAGGACAGCAATAGCCACCTACATATCTCTTAGTTTAGGTTTCTTTTAAAACCAAACTCCAGGTGGGACACCCCCTACCACCTTTGCTTTCCTTAAAAATTGTGTTCTGTGGTCCTGTCCTGCAATGTCATGGGTCTTCTTCCTTCCTTCTCTGGAGGTGAGCAGGTCTTAGATGCTGCAGAGAAGGGCACCACATAATGACATGAGTGTGGTTCTCAGTAGCATTCTCCCATATGCCTAGGTCAGCTTGATGATGAGCTCCCCGGGGGCATGTCCTTGATGCCCTGGGCTCACAGCAAGTGGGTAGAATGATGCTGGGTATCATTCAATCCAGAAGCTGACAATGAATTGCAGAGCAGTAAGTCTACAGAGGACAGCACCAGAGATAGTGTGGAGAATTGCAGCAAGAGCTAGATGTGTTATTGTAACTACTGCAGGACTTTTCTTAAAAAAATTTAATAGAGTTTGGCTCTGCAGTAAGAGTATTTACAGTCCGGCTTTTTGCGTATTTTTCTCATAAATATTGATAATTGTAAATGAAACACCAGAGGGAGATCTCTTTTTTATTGCAGTCACCCAGCCTCCTTCTCTGCATAGGGACTGCAGTGTTTCAGTGGTGCCAGCTGACTCATAGACTGCATGGCGCAGTAAAGCACAGGCAGGGCGTATCACTGGAAAGCAGGCAGCCAAACAGCACATATGACTGCCAAATGTGCACATTTAGGCCTTGTTTACATGGGGCATACTTAAGCATACACCCATGCGGGGGCTGTGTTTGCCCTCCTGGGGATGCACAGGTGTCCACTGCATTTGCATGCACGCAGTCCCATGTCATTTGCATGCACGCAGTCCCATTCATATCAATTGGGATGCAGCGGCTGCAGTGACACAGATGTTGCTTCAATTTTCCATCCATCACTTGCCTGACGAAGGGGTCCTGCGCGGCCCCGAAACGTTGCACCTCTTTTGTGATGTAACGTCTTTCCATTAAAAAACCTTCTTGGACAACTTTTTGCTGATCCATGGTGTGCTGGCGAAGATGTACGCTTGTCTGATGCTTCCAGAACCCAACTGGTAATCGCTGCAGCACCCATTATTTATGTGCCATTTGACTGGGAACGTGTGCGATTGGAATATCGAATAGGTTGCTCCAATTTTGACATGAGTGGGTGCGGATGTGTGTCCCAAAACGCAGACAGTGTGAGTATGGGTCCACACTTTCACACCCATACGAATGTCAGATTGAGAGCAGTGGTTGTGTTCATGCAGGCACTGCTTCCCAATTGTTATGAAGGGGACTACCTGCACTCGGATGCACCTATGCTTCCCCAACACGGCTCTCACATAGGTGTACACTTAAAGAGATTGTAAAGGTAAACATAACAAACATGTCTCTACTTACCTGCTCTGTGCAATGGAATATTGGCTGAGAACCACTTCTTCTTGGGTCCCCCGCCATCGCTCCTGCCCCCTCCTGTCTGTCCAGAAGCCACAGCCCATGGGGGCAATCATACGTCCTGACCCCCGAGCCCTGCTGCGTCCATTGACACAGACAGCGGTACTCGTCACTGGCTTTGATTGACAGCACTGGGAGCCAATGGCTCCTGGTGCCCCTGCAAATCCAGCGAGGCCCAGAAGTGAGGGGAGAGAAGAGCTGAAGATGTGCACAGCGCTGGATCGAATGAGGGTTCAGGTAAGTAAAATGGGGGAAAGGGGGGGGTGCTGATGCCTACACCTTTTTTACCCTAATTAAAGAAATGCATTAAGGTAAAAATGTGTAGGCTTTAGAACCACTTTAAAGAGGGAGTAAACCCTGATGGGTTTAACTTCCTCTTTAGTCCCCTGCACAGTAAAAGCATAATGGGCTAGTATGCATCGCATACTAGCCCATTATGTGGCACTTACTTGCAAACGAAGTCCGCAATGTCCCCGCTGGTGGAAACATCCATCTTTGTCCCTCTTCCTTCCGGGGCCGCGGACTCCGGCTTTGTGACTGGCCGGAGCCGCGTGACGTCACTCCCAAGCATGCGTGCAGTAGCCGCCAGTCACGGCACACGTTGGGGAAGAAACGGCACGGAGAGCCGATTCTTTACTGCGCGTGCGCCGATGATGTCATCGGCGCACTACAAGGTAAATACCTCCTAAATAGCGCACGTTTAGGAGATATTTTCAATACATATAGGTAAACCTTATTATAGGCTTAACTATATGTGAAAATGTCTTGGGGGGGGTTTACAATCACTTTAAGTACGCCCATGTGAATGAAGCCTTAATTACAAACTATGCATGCAACTAACCTTTTAAAAACATGAATATATATTGATAACATTGTATACAGCAAGCTGATCTCTTTATGTGTGGCTCTAATAATGGGCTATTTAAAGTATATCTAAACCTAAAAACAAAAATGTAATATATCTTCCCTCTTAGATTGTAAGCTCTAAGGAGCAGGGCCCTCTGATTCCTCCTGTATTAAAGTGTATTGTATTTGTACTGTCTACCCTCAAGTTGTAAAGCGCTACGTAATCTGTTGGCGCTATATAAATCCTGTATACAGTGGAACCTCGATTTGCGAGTAACGCGGTTAACGAGCGCTTCGCAAACCGAGCACTGTATTTCTAAAATTCCTAACTCGGTTTGCGAGTGTTGTCTCGCAAAACGAGCAGGATTCAGGCCAAAAAGCGGTGTGCAGTACTGAGGTGGGGGGCGTCGGAGCCGAGCAGAGCCGAAAGTCGCCGATCTGCGCTGTTCGGAAATGCACGGAAAGGCCCGAGGACAGTTTGGCTGACCTCGGCAAACCTCGGAAAGGCTCGTGAACGGAGTCTTTCCAAGCTTTGCCGAGGTCCGCCGAAGTGTCCCTTGGGTCTTTTCAGCCTCTTTCAGGCTCTCCGGTGCCCCCTGCCTCTGGCCGCATGCGATATTGCATCCCATTGAAGTCAATGCGTAACAAATTATTTTCGTTTTCATTGACTTCAATGGGAAAACTCACTTTGATACGCGAGTACATTGGATTACGAGCATACTCCTGGAACGGATTATGCTCGTAATCCGAGGTTCCACTGTAATAAAAATAATAATATTTTAGCTTACCTGTCCTTAGATGAAGTCCAGGTCAGGAGAGCAGCCTGGGGTTACAACGCTGCCCATCCATAGATAAAAGACAGGAAGTGCAGGATCACCAAGGTAAAAAAAACGGAAAAAAATCTGAAAAAAGGGAAACTAATGCAGCCACTGCATCTAAGGACTGGTAAACTGCAATCTATTAAATTTGTGTTTTGGGGTTTGAAAATGCTTTAAAAACTCAGCTAGCATTTATATTTTTGTAGCTATCCTTTAGAATGAGCACCATTATAATATTGCCCAATACAGTGTTTAGTATTACTTATTTACCATTTTGTTTATTACTTAAGATGGCTGCTGATTAATGGTAGACATTGAGGTACTTATGTATACAATGGTCAATTCATGTTTTCCTTTGTAACACTTTCCCTTATAATTTACATTGCGTTTTGTGTTTCCCATGGCTGACAGGCCGGCACAATTCTGAGAATTCTGTGAATTGCTGAGGATATTAAACACGCCGTATAAAATTACTCTGGAACAATGGGAGCCATTTTGAGCCATACTTTCCCACAGAGCAAACTTCTATGAGGTCCAGCTGCTTGTTTTGCTTTCAGACAGTGACTCAGAGGTCGGAAAGTTGGACCGCGGAGTGGGCAGGCATGAAATTTGGCAGCACAAAAAAAATATAGAAACCTAATTTAACCTTTGCAGACACTTAAAGGACCATCTGGCTGTTCATTGTTCCGCCAGTGGAATAACACAGCTTTCTAAAACCAGTTCACATTTTGGTAACCCTTCCCTTCAGCTTCTTTGTGAGGACGCATTATAGGATTTGATGGCAGCTGAGAATATATTTGGAGGGCTCCAAAGTGCACCTGTAATGTAAAAATCAAGGGGATAATTCAATTCAAGGCATGGTGAATGTAAAGCAATGAGATGTAGCTTTGTACCTACATTCCTAAATTGCAGACCTTATGACAAAAACCTATGAAAATGGGACTTTAGTGGTACTAGTCATTATATACCTCTATATCCAAATGAATAAACATACATAACTATTGTATAAAAAAAAAAATTACGTTGTATAATGTTATATTACTAAATCATTAAAACCTAATTTAAAAGATATCGACACCAGCATATGTATATTTATAGACAACCACCAAATAAATACCACCTCCTAGTCTTGCTCTGCTAAAACCTCCCTTCCATATTGTCTTAACCACTTCTGCCCCGGAAGGATTTACTCCCTTCCTGACTAAGCCCTTTTTTGCGAAACAGCACTGCGTCGCTTTAACTGACAATTGCGCGGTCGTGCGACGTTGTACCCAAACAAAATTGACATCCTTTTTTTTCCACAAATAGAGCTTTCTTTTGGTGGTATTTGATCACCTCTGCGTTTTTTATTTTTTGTGCTATAAACAAAAAAAAAGCGACAATTTTGAAAAAAAAGCAATATTTTTTACTCTTTGCTATGATAAATATCCCCAAAAAATATATAAAAAAAACAAATGTCTTCTTCAGTTTAGGCCGATATGTATTCTTCTACATATTTTTGGTAAAAAAAAAATCGCAATAAGCATATATTGATTGGTTTGCGCAATCCACGCATCCACAAAATAGGGATAGATTTATGGCATTTTTATTATAATTTTTTTTTTATTATTAATGGCGGCGATCTGCAATTTTTATTGTGACTGCGACATTGCGGTGGACAGATCAGACACTTTTGACACTATATATACAGAGATCAGTGCTATAAAAATGCACTAATTACTGTGAAAATGTCACTGGCAGGGAAGGGGTTAAACACTAGGGGGCGATCAAGGGGTTTAGTGCGTTCCCTCAGCGGGTTCTAACTGTATGGGGGATGGGCACACTAGAACATGACAGAGATCACTGGAAGCAGGAGATTCTGCCATGTTGCTAGGCAGAACAGGGAAATGCCTTGTTTACATTGGCATCTCCCTGTTCTGCCTCTCCGTGCCACGATCGCGGGCCACTGGCAGACATCGAGTCCGCGGGACCCGCGGGCACGCTCCTGCAGCGCTGATGACGGTGTGACATACGTGTACGTTGTTTTGCGCACCCGTGCCACTTTGCCAACTTATATCGAGGTGAGCCGGTCAGCAAGTGCTTAATGTAGTACTGGGGATGAGGAGGAGTCTGTACTTGATTGTGCCTTATACATTTTTGTAATTTTTTTTTAAAGACATACTCTATTTCTGTTGGTGCCTATGCATCTATGGAAGAGGAATCTTAGAACATCACTGTGACAGCAAATCCTTTCACAGTTTTTCTTTCCAATTGGTGAAAAAAAACAACATTAACCACCTTACATCTTTCTTATAAATGTACATTTTAAGGTTGTATGAGACCATATTTTTATTTTTTTTAATTGCATTTATCAGGAATTTATGTTTAAATACAATTTTTGTACTTCATGATCTAACCATCATGTTCCATATATGTGAAAAATCTGCGCTAGGTTGCAAAAATATAAACTGTATGTATTAAGCAGCTAGCTAAAAACTGTGATAACAATTTGTGTTCATTATAAACCAGAAAGCAGCACTATACAACATTAACATTAACATTAATCAACATTAACAAAAGTTCATATAATCATCAAAAGTTTACAAAGGTTCTACCAATGTAAACAGTAATAAATAATTCATAGCATACATAATTCATCAATGTTCCCAATCATAAAGTGCAAAGGTGCAATTATAGGCAACTGATTACCAATAAAGTGCAAATAAATTATAAAACTATCAAAAAGTTCAAAAGTACCAAATAGTGCATAAAAATATACACACTCTTTTGTCAAAATTATTGTGACGCCTGCCTTTACACGCACATGAAGTTTAATGGCATCCCCAGTCCGTAGGGTTCAATATTGAGTTGGCCCACCCTTTGCAGCTATAACAGCTTCAACTCTTCTGGGAAGGCTAACCATTCTTCCATAAAAAGATCAGGCACTGATATTGGATGAGAAGGCCTGGCTTGCAGTCTCCGCTCTAATTCATCCCGAAGGTGTTCTATCAGGTTGAGGTCAGGACTCTGTGCAGGCCCTATTAGCAGCAGCACTTCAAGCTGCACACGAGGATAACAGCTGAGCTCAGATTTCTCCCTCCTTATCTTGCCATGTTCCTCCCCTTCCTGCCAATTTGGCTTTATAAGTCCCTCACTTTCCTTTACAGTCCATGCATTTGAAAAAGAGGGCAAAGTCCCTGGAAACGCATCATGCACACCCCCTCTCCCGAGATCCACCAGGCATTTTGACAGCTGTCACCCTCGTGTGCAGCTTAGAAGGCTGCCGCTAATATCTACACTTTTTGCTGGCTGTCTTCCTGTCATCCTTGGTCTCTGTTTGCCCAGTGATGCCTACAGCCTCACACTGATCACAGCTGCTTGGTCACAGGTGTTCCCTGCTGTTTCATGCTAACTTTTATGTAAGTGTGCGGCTTATTATAATAAAGTGTTTTTTATTTGATACTGATGTCAATTGCCTTGCTGTGTGTGCCCAACTGCTGACCTGCGGAGCCCTCTGATGTGGTCTGCGATCTTCTGCTCTGGGACTGGTGGGTCGGCAAGCCCAGATCGTGGGTTACCAACCCGCCATCCCAGAGCACCAGTGTTGAGAATCAAGCTAGCGGTAGAGGAAACATGTGGCTGCAGTAGTGAGCAGAGCCAATGCTTCTGGTATAGCGCCGGCTCCTCTCACAGGCAGAGTGATACCAAATGCACTCTGCCTGGGACAGCAACAAGCGATACCTGCAAGATTCCTGAAGTGAAGATTAAGGTCAGTTTTGAATTAAAATCAAATAGAAATGGGCATATCTGTTCCCTGCACTGGTTACTCTGGGCTGTTTCAAACTGATCAGAAGGTGCAGTGCGGTTACTGCAGGCTACCTGCACTGAGCCATAGACTTAGTTATTAGAGCTTTCAGAAAGTGCACCACACCTGCAGAATATAATAGAAGTCTATGGCAAAGTGCAGCTAACCCACAAGAAAGCCACAGGTGCACTGCACTGTAGACATGTGCAATAAGTTTAGTTCCGAATTCTTTTAACAAATTTTGACAAATTCGTTAATTCCGAAATTTCCAAATTTCCAAATTTTTCAATTTCTGAAATTCCGCATTTCCG
Source organism: Aquarana catesbeiana (assembly GCF_042186555.1). Lineage (NCBI taxonomy): Eukaryota > Metazoa > Chordata > Amphibia > Anura > Ranidae > Aquarana > Aquarana catesbeiana. The sequence continues at coordinate 643,784,902 of NC_133327.1, forward strand.
AATTTCCGAATTTCGAATTTCCAAATTTCAGAAATTACAAATTTCCGAATTTTCAGATTTCCGAAAATTCAAAATTTCCGATTTTCGGAAATTCGCAATTTCGGAAATTCGAAAATTCAGAAATTCGAATATTCGAAAATTCGGAAATTCAAAATTAGGAAATTCGAAAATTCGAAATTAGGAAATTTGAATGTTCAAAATTTCATAAATTTAAATATTCTAAAATTTGGAAATGTGAAAATCCAAGAATTATGCCCCGTACACACGGTCAGACATTGATCGGACATTCCGACAACAAAATCCATGGATTTTTTCCGACGGATGTTGGCTCAAACTTGTCTTGCATACACACGGTCGCACAAAGTTGTCAGAAAACCCGATCGTTCTGAACGCGGTGACGTAAAACACGTACGTCGGGACTATAAATGGGGCAGTAGCCAATAGCTTTCATCTCTTAATTTATTCTGAGCATGCGTGGCACTATGTGCGTCGGATTTGTGTACAACGGATTTTGTTGTCAGAAAATTTTATAGCAAGCTCTCAAACTTTGTGTGTCGGAAATTCCGATGGAAAATGTGTGATGGAGCCCACACGCGGTCGGAATTTCCGACAACAAGGTCCTATCACACATTTTTTGTCGGAAAATCCGACCATGTGTACGGGGCATAAGAGTGTAAATCTGGAAATTTAAAAGAATAAAATTCTGAGAATTAGAAAACCTAAAAATCTGAAATAATAACTAACTAATAATAAATATTAAATTATAGGTATTGGAATTTCCTTTCATATTTGGCTGTTTATGAACGTAACAAATACGAATTTATCCGAAGTTATGAATTATCTGAAAAAACGAATGCCGTATCTAAATGACTGGAACGTAACAATCTAATAATAATAAATAACAATAATAATAGTAATAATAAAACCTTTTTATTGTTATGGCACGTTTGAGCAATATATCATTTAGTGACAACTTTGTGCAAAAAAAAAAAAAAAAATTGTCTTTTTCCCGCAACTTGTGTCACAATATAAAATATTCCATGGACTCGACATGCCTCACACATCACCCACTCTTCTAACCACTTGAAGACAAAGCCCTTTCTGACACTTTTTGTTTGCATGAAAAATTGCAAGAAAATTACTTTGAACCCCCAAACATTATATATATTTTTAAAGCAAATGCCCTACAGATTAAAATGGTGGGTGTTTAATTTTTTTTTTTCACACAGTATTTGCACAGCAATTTTTCAAACACATTTTTTGGGGAAAAAACACACTTTTTAAAATTTTAATGCACTAAAACACACTATATTGCCCAAATGTTTGATGAAATAAAAAAGATGATCTTAGGCCGAGTACATGGATACATGCTTTAAAATTGCGCACAAACGTGCAGTGGCGACAAGCTAAATACATTTTTAAAAGCCTTTAAAAGCCTTTACAGGTTACCACTTTAGATTTACAGAGGAGATCTACTGCTAAAATTACTGCCCTCGATCTGACCTTCGCGGTGATACCTCACATGCATGGTGCAATTGCTGTTTACATTTGACGCCAGACCGACGCTTGCGTTCGCCTTACCGCGAGAGCAGGGGGGGGGGGGCAGGGGTGCTTTTTTTTTTTTTCTTTATTATTTCTTTGCTTTTTTATCTTATTTTTAAACTGTTCCTTTCATTTTTTTTAATCATTTTTATTGTTATCTCAGGGAATGCAAATATCATTGCTATCAATATCAATATGATAGCAATAGGTAGTGACAGGTACTCTTTTTTGAAAAAATTGGGGTCTATTAGACTCTAGATCTCTCCTCTGCCCTCAAAGCATCTGACCACACTAAGATCGGTGTGATAAAATGCTTTCCCAATTTCCCAATGGCGCTGTTTACATCCGGCGAAATCTAAGTTATGAAATGCTCGTAGCTTCCGGTTTCTTAGGCCATAGAGATGCTTGGAGCCACTCTGGTCTATGATCAGCTCTATGGTCAGCTGGCTGAATCACCGGCTGCATTCTCAGGTTCCCTGTTGAGACAGGAGAGCCGGAGAAAAACACAGAAGACGGTGGGGGGGGTCATTCCCTCCCACTGCTTGTAAAAGCAGTCTAGAGGCTAATTAGCCACTAGGATTGCTTTTACATGAAAGCCGACTGCTGGCTGAAAAGAATGATACCAAGATGATACCTAAACCTGCAGGCATCATTCTGGTATAACCACTCAAAGTCGTGAATGCCGTACCTGAAGACAAAAAATGGTTAACAATAAAACACAGTAAATGGTAAAGTATAAAAAATTGCATACCTGAAAAGCAAACATGATAAAACATAATAACAATAAAACATTGCAGAATAAAATACAGTAAAAAAGAGCAGAACAATAGAGAGAGAGAATAGAGAGAGAGAGAACAATAAAACAACAACTATTTTTTTTTATTTTATATATTTTTTTTTGTGTTTTTTTTTTTTTACACTTTTTTTTGTAACTAACTTTTATAACTGTAACCGGTTCCAGGTTTGGGTCTCTCAAAATGCGATGGCATCTCGGGAGACCCTGTGAAAGTGTGCCTAGTCTGTGCAATGCTGTACGCTACGCTAATACGCAACTAGTGAATGGTAGCGTTCAAAACATTCACCGATGCAAAGACCAGGATTGTCAGGACAGGAGGGACAATAATAGCGGGTGTCACGCCTATATCCGCGCTTGCTGCAGACACGACATCTTTTTTGGGGGGTTCGTTGGGTAGGGGTACTCGGGAGGACATAAAGAAAATGCCTCTCATGCAGCCGACTGCATTTGGTTGGGGATGTGAATGGGGGAAGTACGGGCGCTGCAGAAGTGGTGGGTTCCCAATTATTAGGATTGGCGAATGCAGCAGGAAGGGCACTATGGGCCGAACGGGCCTGTGTTTATCTTCTTCTTGGTGGCAGCGGGACACTACTTGTGCTTGCCATTTCACCAGCTTGAACTGCACTTATGGGACTCGCCACGTCACCAAGTGTTACTGCAGTGCTGGTTTGACTACGACCGGGGTGTACTAGGCCGCTGGTGCTTGCCAGTTCACCAAAACGCTACCAAAAAAACTGTTAGCGATCGCAGGGATCAGGCCTGACTCTGCGAACGCTGCAGTTATGCGTTTAGTGTTTTGTAAGTGACAGTGATCGATCGATACTGCACTTGGGTGGGCTGGGCTGGGCCGGGCGGAGGGGCAAAACGCAGGTGCTAGCAGGTATCTGGGCTGATCCGCTAACACTGCATTTTTGGGAACCCTAAACTGCTGGGGACGCTAGTATAGATCTGATCGGATCAGATATTGATCCGTTCAGATACTATACCACTAAGGGAGGTGTACGGTGCGTGCGTGGGTGTTAGCGCTACTGGCGCTAACCTGACGCTGCCTGGGGCTGGTGCTTGCCAGTTCACCAAAACGCTACAAAAAAAACCTGTTAGCGATCGCAGGGATCAGGCCTGACTTTGCGAACGCTGCAGTTATGTGTGTTTAGTGTTTTGTAAGTGACAGTGATCGATCGATACTGCACTTGGGTGGGCTGGGCCGGGTGGAGGGGCAAAACGCAGGTGCTAGCAGGTGTCTGGGCTGATCCTGCTAACACTGTGTTTTTGGGAACCCCAAGTGCCGGTTCACACAGGGGCGACTTGTCAGGCGACCTAACCGCCTTACAAGTCGCCTCCCATTCTGTACAATAGAACAGTTCTAATAGGAGCGACGCAAGTCGCTCCGACTTAGAAAAAGGTTCCTGTACTACTTTTGGGGCGACTTGGGGTGAATTGCATAGTCTTCTATACAGAAGTCATTTTGCAAGTCGCCGTGGCAGTCATGTGCAGGTCGCCTCGGTGAGGCGACCTGCAAGTCGTGCCGCCCCTGTGTGAACCGGGGCTAAACTGCTGGGGACGCTAGTATAGATCTGATCGGAGCAGATATTGATCTGTTCAGATAGTATACCACTAAGGGAGGCGTATGCTGCGTGCGTGGGTGTTAGCGGGACTGGCGCTAACCTGACGCTGCCTGGGGCGACGCATATCACCGCCGGGCGATCAGGGGGCTAAACCTTTATTAGGTAATAAACGGCGGGTGCCCTGACACTATAAAAAATAAACAAACTAACCAGCGTCACCCGTAAGAGTTATACAGTGATCACTGGTGAAAGGGTTAACTAGGGGGCAATCAAGGGGTTAAAACCTTTATTAGGTAGTATATGGGGGTCCCTGACGCTATAAAACGCTGACGGCGAACCTATATATTTACCTCCCTAACTAGCGTCACCAGTGACACTAATACAGCGATCAGAAAAACGATCGCTTAGTGACACTGGCGATGGGGGGGTGATCAAGGGGTTAAAACTTTATTGAGGGGGTTAGGGGGGTGCCCTAGACCTAAAGGGGGCTAACACTAACTGCCCTACCACACTAACTGTCACAAACTGACACCAATGCAGTAATTAGAAAAAAAAAACTTGCTTGGTGTCAGTGTGACGAGGGGGGGGGGGGTAGGGGTGATCGGGGGGTGATGGGGGGTGTTATGTGTTCCTGGCATGTTCTACTGTGTGTGTAGTGTTGTGCACTCACTCGGATGTCTTCTCTCCTCGGCGCTGGAACGGAAAATACCGAGCCGAGGAGAGATGACATCACTTCCTCTGCTGCTGTTTACTATACAGCAGCAGAGGAATGATTCCATTGGCCGGGAGCGATCGGGAGGGGGGGCCACGAATGGATGGCCTCCCCATCACCTCTGATCGGGGGAGAAATGCCGAGCGCCTCGGGCACCGGGGGGGGGTCCGATCGCCCCTCCCGCCCGCGGGAGGCAGATCACGTACAGGTACGTGATTCTGCCTGCCCGTGCCATTCTGCCGACGTATATCGTCGTGAGGCGGTCGGCAACTGGTTAATGCATAGAATACATTAAGATAAAAAACCTTCTGAATTTAGAACCACTTTAAGGGCACCAGTGCAGAAGGGCCCTCAGTGTGTATGGCTCTTATGGTAAGTACAGCCCTTGTCCAGTAAACCATTTTAGAAAACCCTGTAGAGCTGAAGGCCGGTTGTCATCTATACACAGAAGGTATAGAAAGGTGTTTATCTGTCTAGACACAATTTTGTCACCCTACTGAGCTTTTCATTTGCAAGCAAAATGCCAGAGAAGATTGCACATGAACACAATCCTCTTTCTAGATCACAAACTTTGAATAGGCTCTTTAAATTGCATAGTAATTTACTACAATAAGCTTTTTCCTGGTGATTTAAAGGCCTTTACATAGAAGATTATTCACACATGCTGATATGTATAGAAGGACAGGAGAGGGAAAGTATATGGATACACTTGTGCTTTGAAAGGCATATGGTATATTGTATCCCTTGTTGAAAATTCTAGGGCTATTAGGTGTCACTTTGGCTATGTGTGATGAAGAGACTAGAGGACAAGCACACTAAAGCCTCGAACACACGATCAGGCGGACAAATGTGTGTTGTAGGATTTTCCGAGCGTGTGTACACAAGTGCGTCGGACAAAAGTCCAAAGTACAAACACGCATGCTCGGAAGCAAGGACGAGCCGGAAGCGGTCGGTCTTGTAAACTAGCCTTCGTAATGGAGAATTAACATTCGTGACGTGGCAAATTATGAAATCTCGAAATGCAGCGCACAATTCTCTTCTTCTTTAATAGGATAATAATGAAGCTGCTTTGCTGGTGATACTGATGGAGTTATTGCAAACTAATTTTCAAAGGCTTTTTTTTTTCTAGTGATATCAAGAATAATATAAATAATATTATAATAATATTTTTTTTAATTATTATTTGGGAAAGTTACCACAATACCATTATCCCGTAGTTTTTAAGATCAAAGATACAACTATGTTGGTGTCCCTTGTTAAAGCGGAGTTCCACACAAAAATGGAACTTCCGCTTTTCGGAACCCTCCCCCCCTCCGGAGTCTATGCCTCTTCCTGTCCCTCCGCGCTGTCTCCTGGGAAACACACAGCTCCCAGGAGAGAGCGGGGACCACTTAAAATGCGCAGCGCGACTCGTGCATGCGCAGTAGGGAACCGGGAAGTGAAGCCGCAACGCTTCACTTCCTGATTCCCTCACCTAGGATGGCGGCGCCAGCTGCCGAGAACCGAGCGGGTTCTCGGCGTCGCCTGCCGACATGGCTGGACCCTGGGACAGGTAAGTGGCCATGTATTAAAAGTCAGCAGCTGCAGTATTTGTAGCTGCTGGCTTTTAATATTTTTTTTTTTTGGCGGTGTGGGTGGACCCCCGCTTTAATTTTAAATTGTATTTTTTAAAATGTAACTGCCTACTCCCAAACTGTCATTTGAAGTAAAATACATAGCCAAGTATTATTCTCCACAATAAAATTAGACATGCTATCTGCCAACAGAACTTAACCAAAAAGTGCATTCTATGCATCCAAAAATATAGAAAATACCAAATCAAATCATTATTATTCAACCAAAAAATAAAATAAAAGCCTCATGCATGTGTCCTACTTCTTAATATAGGGGGTCAACAATGCCAAGAGTTGGTGAAAGCAGGGGTCCGTTATCCGGGGATAATTCCGAAAAACATCTGGATTTTCTGGATTATTCTCCTGGAGCTCCCGCCGCAAGGGCACATAATTGGTCACGATTAATAAAGCAACTAATTTTTGGTCCAATAACTCCTCCTCCTCCTGTTCCTGGACTGGACTTGGGTCAAAGCAATAACTCCAAGGCCAATAATAAATAACATGTTATCTCCTCCGATTCCGCAACATGGCTGGTTGATGAACGGCCGTTCAGAAACAAACTGAAAAGCGAGAAATGAAAAGTGCGAAATGAAAAGTGTGAAATGAAAAGTGCAAATCAACACTCACCAAACTTCTTCTAACACGAAATTAGCAGAAGGAGCCCAAATGGTGGCGCTAAAGAGCTGAAGAACAACATAGTACGTCACTACGTTCGTATTTGTTGGCCGTCAATTCCTTGCCATTTGTATGCAAGACAAGTTTGGGCCAACGCCCTTCAGACAAATGTCAGCGGTTTTGTTGGCCAACAATCCGATCGTGTGTACGAGGCTTAACTCTCATATCCCCATACACAGTAGGGTTGATACATACTAAAACTGGAGAGTGCAGAATCTGGTGCAGCTCTGCATAGAAGCCAATCAGCTTCCAGTTTTTTTTGTCAAAGCCTAATCAAACAAGCTGAAGTTACAAGCTGATTGGCTACCATGCACAGCTGCAGCAGATTTTGCACTTTCCAGTTTTAGTAAATAAACCCCAGTAAGTAAAATTAAATTTAGGGGCACATGTAAATCTTAAAGTGGTTGTAAACCTTCATATTTTTTTATTTTATTAAAATAACAAACATGTCTATACTTACCTGCTCAATGTAATATTTTGCACAGAGCAGCCCAGATTCTCCTCTTCTGGGGCCCCCTGTCGGTGCTTCAGGCCCATCCTCTTTGGTGGTGCCCCCATGGAAAGCTCCCGAGTCCCGCTGCTGCATCCATTACTCAGCCCCGCCCCCACTTCCGTGTCACAGCATTTGATTGACAGCAGCGGAAGCCAATGGCTCCCACTGCTATCAAGCTGCCCAATGAAGAGGGAGACAGCGGCGGGAGCTTCTGCTGTCGTGCACATCGCTGGATCGGGCACGGGGGCGGGGAAGGTGCAGCACAGAAGGTTTTTCCCCTGAATGCAAAGAAAGCGTAACTCCACTTTTGTTGAGAAAAAAACATTCCCCTCTGGGTGATCTGTGTACATTGGAAGGATTATAACAACCTTTGATGCATATTCCTACCTTTTGTTATTCTGAAGAAATCCCTGTGTGTGTGTCTGTGCCTCTGTGCTAAGTGGGTCTAATGGGAGTGGTTTCATAATTAACTGTCAGGTGTGGAGCTACAGGGCACTAATGAGGAAATCTGCTGGGCCTGCATCTCTTTAGATGGGTTTCTATTGAAAGTATCTCTCAAAAAATTACATTTTTGTTGCAAGGGATGCCTGAAATCTGACTTGTATCTTTGGCAGACTTCTGGGAAAATTGGTGAGCCAATCACACAAGCAGGAAATGATGTTTCTGGGGAGTGGTCAGTACACATTCTGTATACAGAAAACTCCAGGTACCCATATTGCAATGTACTCTCAGAAAATTACATTGGCTGCAGATTGAAAAGGAAAGGTCATATTTAATAACATTCAATTACAAAATGATTAGTGTTGCAATCATATGTGCTATAGTATTTTTTCTTTATTTTCTATTTTTATTCCCCACAAAAGTGGTGTTACCCTTTAACCTCCCTGGCGGTATGATTATTTCGGATTTTAGGTGCTGAAAGCGGTACCATTATTTTGCATGGAAATTTGGCGTTTTATATTGTAGGTCTGTAAATCTTAACAATAACACACTTAAATCTGTCCAAACAAGAGTCTAGTAGATATCCCGGGTATGATAAAGTTTGAAACACAAAAACATAAATTTTAATATAATAAATAAAAATAAATAATTAAAAAAAATTTAAAAAAATAGTAATAAAATAAATTTCCCCACAATTCACTATCGCACAATTCTGCAAGTGTTCTAATTTACTATCGCTGTTTTCTAGCTGGTCTAAAGCCACTTTTGACGTAAAGGGACACTTTTTGGTTGCTATGGACAATCTCCAGTTTCCAGGCAGAAAGAACAGTGTATATCATGTAAAACTGCATGCAGGGCATGGGCCAAAGCACTGGGGACAAAAGGGATGTGAAATCATTTCATACAGTACTGTAATCTGTAAGATTACAGTACTGTATGTGTTATGATTTTTACTTTTTTTTTAATTTGCCGCCAGGCTCCGCCCCCGTGCGTCACGCCGCTCGCAGGGAACGGAGCCTGGCACGGAGAGGCTTCGGAGGAGGACGGAGCCCTCGGACACTGCGGGTGACATCGCAGGATCCCGGGGACAAGGTAAGTAACACCGCCCCAGGATCCTGCAATGCGATCCCGAGTGTGGCTCGGGGTTACCGCTAATGGTACTGAATTTTAACCCCGAGCCACACTCGGGAAAACCGCCAGGGAGGCTACGGCTTTACAACCACTTTAAATAGGTTACTTAGTGAGTAAAAAAAGTATTTGATCCCCTACCAACAATAATTCTGGCTCCCACAGACTGGCTACAGTATGTGCTCATGTGGTAAACAGTTTAGTCCTGTCAAGAAGGTGCTCCTAACAACAACTCGCTATGTGTCTGAAAGACCCCTGTCCACAGAATCTCTTTCTTCCTTTCAAACCTCACCATCATGGGCAAGACCAAAGAGCTGTCAAAAGACATCAGGGGCAAGTTTGTAGACCTGCACAAGGCTGGAATGGGGTACAAGACCATCAGTAAGAAGCTTGGTGAGAAAGAGACAAATGTTGGAGCGATTATTCGCAAATGGAAGAAATACAAAATAACCATCTATCGCCCTAAGTCTGGGGCTCCATGCAAGATTTTGCCTCATGGGGTAAGGATGATCATGAGAAAAGTGAAGGATCAGCCCAGAACTACACGGGAGAAGCTTGTTAATGATCTCAAGGCAGTTTGGACCAAAGTCATTAAACAAACCATTGGTAACACAATACACCACCATGGATTTAAAACCTGCAGCGTCCGCAGGGTCCCCCTCCTCAAGAAGACACATGTATAGGTCTGTCTGAAGTTTACCAATGAACATCTAAATAATTCAGAGAAGGATTGGAAGAAAGTGCTGTGGTCAGATGAGACCAAAGATTTGCTCTTTGGCATTAACTCAACTTGCCATGTTTGGAGGAAGAAAAATGCTGACTATGACCCTAAGAACACCATCCCTACAGTCAAGCACGGAGGTGGAAACATGCTTTGGGGCTGTTTCTCTGTTAAAGGTACAGGCTGACTTTGCCGCATTGAGGGTTCAATGGACGGGGCCACGTATTGCAAAATCTTGGATGAGAACCTTCTTCCCTCAGCCAGAACACTGAGGATGGGTTTGTGGATAAGTTTGTGGATGGGTCTTCCAGCATTGATCCAACAATGACCCAAAACATACCACCAAGGCAACAAAGGAGTGGTTCAAGAAGAAGCACATTAAGATCATGGAGTGGCCTAGCCAGTCCCCAGACCTTAATCCTATAAGAAATATATGGAGAGCTGAAACTTCAAGTTGCCAAGCGACTGCCAAGAACCCTTAAGGATTTAGAGAAGATTTGTAAAGAAAAGTGGATCAAAATCCCTCCTGAGATGTGTGTAAACCTGGTAACCAACTACAAAAAATGTCTTACCTCTGTGCTTGCCAACAAGGGTTTCTCCACCAAGTACTAAGTCATGTTTTGCTTGGGGATCAAATGCTTATTTTACTCACTGAACTACAACTCAATTTATAACATTTGTATCGTGTTTTTTTCTAGATATTTGGTTGATATTCTGTCTCTATCATTTGAAATTCACCTATGATAAAAATGATAGACCCTTCATTTCTTTGTAAGTGGGCAAAATTACAAAATCTGCAGGGGATCAAATAATTATTTTCCCTACTGTACATATCTATAATCATTTTAGAATTGCCTTTTAAATTCTTTTAAATGCCCAATCGTGGCTGGTTCTCTTTAAGACAGTCAAACAAAGGGTCAGCCACCACCTTCTCAAAATTTGCCACCCTAGGCCCAAGGGGCCATGAGGCCTCTCCACTAAGCCAGGCCTTCTGCCCAGCATGTCATTAAAACCACTAAACACTCAACCAGATTTGTTTTCATCCTCTTAGATTTCCAATTTACAAGCTAAAAATCCTTTTCAGCTGGATCAGCATCCCTGCATCGCCCCGGCCGTCCAGACCATTAATGTCCTAACCAGTACACAGAAAGCAAGCAGGGAACCGCTCCAACTATAACATTAGAAAGGTCTCGCCTTAAAACTGTGGATTTCCTTTCTGGAGTTTTCAAAGAATGATTCCACAGTTCAGCCTTGCAGCTCGTCCAGCGGTGCTGGGATGTGTCTGCGGTTTTTGCCTCCACAGTAACCCTATTGTTCGTAGACTGCAGCCAATTTATGGAAAGAGAAAAAAATGTTTATGTAACATGTAACTTGCTTCACTTTAGAAGTTTTTTTTTTTTCTTTCTTAAAGGAAAAAAAAAATTTGGGTATGGAAGAAGGCCAGTCCAAACATAGGTTTTCCTCCCCTCTGGACGCAGATGTTGCGAGGGGAAAAAAAAATCTTTGTCTAGATACTTAAACTAACAGCATTTCCATTTATAGAAGTTGTTTTGCAATTATGTAGGTCAGTCGTGTAAGCTGAAGCAGCATATGATTACTTTTTATTAGCATGGATAGAACTTATTTTCAACACTCTCCGCGGCCTGCAGGGCCTTTAACACCCCAGAGACAATTGGCATGCCTCGGAACTCTGGGAAAAAGACAAATTAAAATTTGCATTTGTGCTATTATGCTCGGTGAAGAAAAGAGACTTTAACGTGGGGGAATCCACATTTCCTTTTTTATTTTAAGCTGATCTGGAGGAGCATTTAAAACACCACCATTTAACCGCTATACGTCGGCAGAAGGGCACGTACAGGCATATTAATGTACCTGTACGTTACCCTTCAAGAAGCATTTTGCGGGCGCGACTGCGCCCGCCGCGAGCTGCATGAGCGTGATCGCGGGTCCCACGGACTCGATGTCCGCAGGGGTACCCACGATCATCTCACGGAGAGGAAGGACGGGGAAATGCTGATGTAAACAAGCATTTCCCCGTTCTGCCTAGTGACAGGACACTGATCACTGCTCCCTGTAATCGGGAGTGGTGATCAGTGTCGTGTCACACATAGCCACGCCCCCGCACAGTTAGAATCACTCCCTAGGACACACTTAACCCCTACAGCGCCACCTAGTGGTTAACCTCTTCACTGCCAGTCACATTTACACAGTAATCAAAGCATTTTTAATCACACTGATCGCTGTATAAATGTGAATGGACCCAAAATAGCGACAAAAGTGTCCGATGTGTCCGCCATAATGTCGCAGTCATGATAAAAATAGCTGATCGCCACCATTACTAGTAAAAAATAAAATTATTAATAAAAATGTCATAAAATTATCCCCTATTTTGTAGACGCTATAACTTTTGCGCAAACCAATCAATAAACGCTTAATGTGATTTTTTTACCAAAAATATGTAGAAGAATATGTATCGGCCTAAACTGAGGAAAAAAAATGTTTTTTTTATATATTTTTGGGGGAAATTTATTACAGCAAAAAATAAAAAATAATGCGTTTTTTTCAAAATTGTCGCTATTTTTTTGTTTATAGCGCAAAAAATAAAAACCGCAGAGGTGATCAAATACCACCAAAAGAAAGCTCTATTTGTGGCGAGAAAAGGATGTCAATTTTGTTTGGGAGCCACGTCGCACAACTGCGCAAGTGTCAGTTAAAGCGACGCAGTGCCGAATCGCAAAAAGTGCTCTGGTCTTTTGCCAGCCAAATGGTCCGGGGTTGAAGTGGTTAATTTCTTTACATATTCATTGTGGGAGTTGTATGAAAATGTTTCTCTGCGTATGGACAGCATACTGTATATAAAATTTGGCACACTAGATCAAAGTATTGTCAATCAGACTGAAACCATTCAGAAAGCACTCTTGTCTTCAATCAGCATTATGCCCCGTACACACGGTTGGATTTTCCGATGGAAAATGTCCGTTCGGAGCGTGTTGTCGGAAATTCCGACCGTGTGTGGGCTCCATCGGACATTTTCCATCGGATTTTCCGACACACAAAGTTTGAGAGCAGGATATAAAATTTTGCGACAACAAAGTCCGATCGCGTCAATTCCGACCGTGTGTGGCCTGTTCCGACGCACAAAGTGCCACGCATGCTCAGAAGACATTCCAAGACGGAACAGCTCGGTCTGGTAAAATTAGCGTTCGCAATGGATACAGCACTTTCGTCACGCTGCAATGTTAAAAATGGTTTAATACAGCGCACTCTCTTCTTCTTTATAATGTGACAAGAATTAAGTAGTTTTGCTGCTCATATTCACACACACTTCTCACAAACATATTTTTTTTTTTTTCCTTGGGATTCCCTGAATATATTGTTATTTGTCACATCGTACAAAAATTTTTTTTTTTTTGTTTTGATTTAAAGCCATTTTTTTTTCGATTTTATGTTTGTATTTTTTCTGGCTGAAAGGCTGATCTTTGTTTTATTTTATTTTTAGTTTTACTCCAGACTATTTTTGTGTGTGTGTCAAGTTACCACAACACCATTATTATCTTTTATTATTTAATCTCAAAGAGATTGTTTGTTGTTGGTGTCCCTTGTTAATTTCACATTGTATTTTTGAAATGTACCTGAATCCTCACAAACAAACTGTCCTTTTTGAAGTAAAACACACATAGGCAAGTATAATTCAAACCAAAAATCCTTTATTAAGGGCTCAGAACCAAACAAAGAGGGAGGCAACGCTGGATAAACAGGAGAAATTAGCGAAGCCTGGGACCCCCAGGGCAGACATCAATTCTTGAACATCAAAATTGGTGGCCTGAGGAGTCCATATGTAAGGGAGGGCAGTCTGGTCCAGAAGTCCCAGAGATCCGGAAAGCAGCAGATGACATCTGTGTCCCCAGGCTGTGGTACCACAAGAGGCTGCATCTTTTGGCCGACCAGACTGAACCCAGGGTCCTCACTTTCTGGTCTTCCTTCCACGCTTCATTCCGGGCTGTGGCTCTGCTATTGGAGATGTGGCAGGAGGAGGAGTAGGACCTGGAAGAGGAGGAGGACTAGGAGGACCTGGAGGAGGAGGAGGAGGAGGACCTGCAGGAGGAGGAGGAGGACCATGTGTGAGTTCACAAAGGTGTGTATCAGATGTAATTTGGGCCCTCATTCCCTTATTAAGAGCCTCCAATATTAACGACTCACACATGAGTTGTTGTCCCTCTTCCATCCTCTGCATTTTATAGGCAATGATGGCAGCGAAGTCATCCTCCACGGTGTATGGTGCTCCCAGGGCCTCTGTAGCCCTCCAAAAGAGGCCTATGGCAGCCTCCTCTAGGACACTCCTCCTCCTGCCACTTTCTCTTTCCAGGTGTTGGGGAGGGACCTGCAGATCAGGAAGCCTGCTCAGCCTGGCCACCTCCTGGCTGAGATTTCCCTGTGTATGAAAAAGGGACATGGTTTTAGTTTTTGCATCATCAATCACAATCAGAAATTAGTACTTCAAACTAACATCTAGTTAACATCATTGATTGGACAACCAGCAATATTTAGAGGAATGCTATACCTGGCTCAATCTGGGCTCTTCCACATGTTGCTGCCTGGAAGGCCCAGGTTGGACGTCAGAAGCCTCAACTGGAGGGGAAGGAAGCGTGGAAGGAAGACTGGAGAGTGATGACCTGGGTTCAGTCTGACCTTCCAGAAAATGCAGCCTGTCATAGTACCACATCCTGGGGACATAGATGTCATCTGCTGCTCCGGATCTCTGCGAATCCTGGACTTTCTGGCGCTCCCTTACATATGTGCTCCTCAGGCCACCAATTAAGATCTTCAAATATGTGATGTCTGCCGTGGGGATCACCTGCTTCACAATTTCCAACAATTGATCCAGCGCTGCCTTCCTCTTTGTTTGGTTCCTGTAATGTGGGGGCTTGATCTCCCACAGACAAGGCAGCTCCCTGAACATGTCAATGAATATTGCCATGAAGTCATTATCTTGCAAGATATCCAATTTCACTGCAAGACACAACACAAGACAAACCCTAATGTCAGGCCAAACTCTACTAATCTTGTTACAATATAGGCCTCAATGTAGAAGCAGTATAGGCACAAGTATGTCTCTTACCTTCGTTCTTACGATCGGCGCCTCCAATGCTCCTTCCTCTACTCACAGATCGTACGTAATACGCACGTGTGGTACGCTTTATACACACTGCGCATGCGTGTAACTCCGCCCGCCCCTGACGTTCTTTCTAGTCTATTCCCCGCCCCTTTTCGTTCGGCGCAGTGGGTGAAGAGCACATGGCGGAGTCAGAGCAGGTGCGTGCTAATTACAGGAACGAGGAGGAGGGGGAGAAAAGCCCGGATCCGGACACGTCCCGATCCAGAAGGAGAAGATTTAAGGCCACAAATATGTCCTTTGGGGAGATGTTGGAGATGGTCGACATCCTGAAGAAGGCTGACTATGATGGAAAGTATGGACCTTACCCCAACCCCAATATCAGAAAGGCCAAGATCATTGCGAAAGTGGTCAAAAGTCTGCACAGAAATTTCGGGTACGACGATCGAAAGATCAGCTCAGGAAGCGGTGGTTGGACCTGAAATTCAGAGAGCCCGAGCAGTACAGAAAGATCCGGAGAGTGCTGCAAAAAAAGTAAGTAGTTGTGCTGTGTTCCTATTCTTTTTGTCTTTATTACGTTCGTGCTGCTCCATATGCTTTTCTTAAGTGTTGTACAGTTTAAAATGTCAATTTTAATGTTCATGGGCCCATTATTTGTTCGTATCAAACATTTTTTTTTCGGCCTCTAAAACACCATTGTTTAGGCCATATGCATTTTCCTACATTTTTTCGGGCCTACTTGGATGCAAAATATTTGGTTGTGTAGATGGCTTTGTTACTAGAATGAAATGCAAACTAGATTCTGTGTAAGGAGAGGACACTCAGCAGCTGTTTTCATATCTGGACACTGGAGCACTAGTGTGGGACACAAGAACACCCTTTTTATTAGGGGGGGCACACAGGTGCTCCAGTGTATACTATAGGGGGGCTCCATCTGTGAAGCTTGTACCAAACAGGTAAAGTATTGCAGGTTGACAAAAGACACTAAAAAAGCTACATCTTGGAACTCTGCTAAAATTGACAATTGTACCCCACTTCCAAGCAATGTTTCCTATTTATAGTTCTGCCATCAAACATCTGTGTGCTAATTATACCATTTTTGTTTTACATAGGGGAGAAAAGACTCGGAGGACACCCCTCATCCGAGGAGACCAGAGACCCCCCACCTCTGGAAGAAGGTGAAATAGCCCCAACACAAGCTGAGCAGGAGGAGGAAGAAGATGTGGTGGAAATTGGCACCACAACAGGTGAGTGTCTGCGACCACAGGCTCAGGTAAGAGATGGATGCTGGCAATTTTTTGATACCTGTTTTTGTTTGGTTTCTCTCTTTTTAGGTGATCGTGATGTTATGGATCGAGATCCTTTCACATCAGAAAGTGCCCAGATCCTGATCGGGGAGATCATGGGGTGTAATTTAGAATTGGAAAACCTCAAGAAAAAAATCAATGATGTGATTAAAAAATATAATAACATCATTGATGTTTTGGGGCGAATTTAAAACCCCACAAAATCACTATCTTTTTTTGTGTGCTACAATCTTTTAAACTTTTGAGTGATGTTTCGAAAAGACAAATTTGGAGGATGCACGCAGTGTGCCAACATGTGCTATCTGCCATCACGGGAGATCAATGGCCGCGTTTTGGGGGTGCAACCCCTTCCTCAATAATAAAGTAGATGTGAGGAAGGGGTTGCTCCCCCAAAACATGTCCCTTGATCCCCCGTGATGGCAGCTAGCACATGTTGACATTCGTAAATTGGTGTGCATCTTCCAAATTTGGCTTTTCAAGGGGTGACTTCACCCCATCTGAACGCAATATCAAACACAGTTCCTAAATATTCATGTCTGATATTGCCTTCAAGTTTTACCATATGTGAACTTTGTAAGTTCAAGTTTTTTGTGTTTCTTGTTGGTTTTACACAGGCCTGTTTTATCGTAAATGGACATTTCTATTTTTGATAATGCCACCCCAAAAATTGTTATACAACAAACATGTTGGTTTGTTTTAAAAACCGTTTCTAAACGCACATGTGATTGTGCAGGTATTAAAAAGTTTGTTAATCAAGAATGTGTGCATTATTGTCTCAACGCTACAACACTTTTGTGGTGATGTAATTGCTGTTTTCTGAGAAAATGGTGGTTATTTCCTAAGGGCAAATCCTCTTTGCACTACAAGTGCAGTTTCAGTGCAGTTTCAAGTGCACTTGTAGTATAAAAAGTGTATACGCCTTTAGTAAATAACAGCCAACAGTGCTTTGTATAAGGTTACACCATAACGCCATTTTAAGGACTCCACACATTGCTGTCAGCTAAAACAAACACAAGCAGTAAATGCCACCAAAGATTAATTTTTCTTTTTTATTTGATAAATGCTTCACAAATTGTCTGGCATATTGATGGCCCCCCTACCCGCAAAGAACTCAAGGTATCTTAACCAGACATCACGGGCACTCAGGGAGGGCAAGCCAGGACGGCCACTTTCAAGCGCCGTCAGGGTTGTATCATGTAGATTTCTGGCCTCAGGCCCAACTGAGCCAGCATAGTTGGCAGAATGTTGGCATAAAAATGGAGAACACAGCACGCCAGGATTAGATGATTAAGTTTATACTCCGCCATGTGGATGGGTGTTCCAAATGTGTTCTCCACCACTCTTCTGGCTCTGGCCAGCTGGTAATTAAAAACCCTCTGTTCCGGGGTGAGGGTCCTCATCGGGAATGGCCGCATAAGATGGTCCCCCAGCGCAGATGCTTCATCCGCAACGAAGACGAATGGGAGTCCTTCCACATTGTCCTCTGGAGGTGGCAAGTCCAAGCTGCCATTCTGGAAACGCCTGTAGAACTCCGTCTGGGTGATGACTCCACCATCGGACATCCGGCCATTCTTCCCCACGTCCACATACAAGAAGTCGTAATTAGCCGACACCACCGCCAACATCACAATACTTTTGAACCCCTTATAGTTGAAATAGTACGACCCCGAGTTGGGTGGTGGGACGATGTGGACGTGTTTCCCATCAATTGCCCCTCCGCAGTTAGGAAAGTCCCATCACTGGGCAAAGTGGGAGACCACAGTCTGCCATTCCTGTGGCGTGGAAAGAAACTATTGAGGAAAACAAAAATAATTTACTATTTTTGCACATAAACATGGCAAGCAGATTAGGCACAAACATTCTTGGCCAACCTCCAGATAGCATTTATTAAGGGAAAATTAACACCAAAGTATAAGGTACACCTATCATATCCCCCCCCCCCCCCCCTCATGGGCCATTTCTAACATTATGGGGGGGGGTGGAATTTTGGATAGGTAACCCTGTTCACTTCATTGAGAGATGAATGCCTAAATACAGGGTATTAGTTGGAACAGCCCCTCCTTAGTTACACTATTGGCAGCCCACTGGACAGGTAAGAAGTGTCATAATACAAAGATATAAATACACACTGTACACATTTGAGGACATTTGGACATTATGATATTACCTATCAAGATAATAATAGAATACAAAAACTTTAAACACTACCATTGGAAAGTATACAGGCAGGCCCTTGCACTACATGCTTTGGGGAATTCATCCATAAATCTGACCACTAAAGAGATGGGTGTAGTGTGTATGGGTTTGGCAAAGTCAGCAGATAGATGATTGAGGATAGATAGAGAATTGGGATCAGCTGACTTAGCAGTTGGGGGGAGGGAGGGTTACTAAAAATGATTTGGGGACACCACAAAAAAAGCCTCTGGCACTCTGCCTAAATTTAAAGCAACAATCACATTTCTAAACATTTTAGGGGGTGTTTGGGGTAAAGCACTACTATGGAGCTGATAAAATACATTGTTAGGTGACTGCATGAGGTGACTATAGGGGCAGGAGAGCATGTTGGGGAGGTAAGTGAAGGCAAATATGTATGAAGGAGTAAAAAAATAATTACCTAAAAAACCAGCATGAATGAGGACAAAGGGGACATTCACAGCATATTACAATCATGGTAATTAGGGAATAAGGAAAGATATACAATATCTTAGCAAACATTAAATACAATCAAATGTGATATTAAAGGATAAAAATCTTACCTTCATATACTCCTTCTGCAGGACCTGGATGATGGCAGAACAGGTCTCTGGGATAATGATACCCAGAGCCTGGGGGGAGATGCCTGTTGAGAACTTGAGGTCCTGCAGGCTTCTCCCTGTCGCCAAGTACCGCAGGGTAGCGACCAGCCTCTGCTCTGGAGTGATGGCTTGCCTCATGCAGGTATCCTGCCCGCTGATATAGGGGGTCAGCAAAGCCAACAAACGGTGAAACACGGGGTCCGTCATCCGGAGAAAGTTCCTGAAATCATTAGGATTATTCTAACGGATCTCACGGAGCAAAGGCATATGACAGAACTGGTCACGCTGAAGCAACCAATTCTTGGTCCATGAACTCCTCCCCACCCTGTTCATGGACTGGACTTGTGTCAAGGTCAGGACCCCAACACCAAGCTCCCGCACAGCACGAACTCTACGAGGAGTACGCATACGCAACATGGCTAGAAAACGGTCGGCTGCTCAGAACGAAGTAACAGAACGCACTGAAGAACAGCAAGGCCTGTGAAGAGCGACCTGAAAAACAGTAACGAACGAACAAGAACACAATGACTACTTAAAGTCAGTCGAAACTTGCTTGCACGCACTGAAGAGCAGATACAAACCCACAAGCACAAACTGAACCGCAGAAAACGATCTGAAAACCACGAGTCTGAAAAAGCGCGAATCGTCTCTCAACAAACTTTTACTAACACGAGATTAGCAAAAGGAGCCCAAAGGGTGCCGCGCTTGGTTCTGAACCGGCCTTTTCTAGTCTCGTCGTACGTGCTTGACGTCACCCGCGTTGTTGGCGATCGGAAATTCCGACAACTTTGTGCGACCGTGTGTACGCAAAACAAGTTTGAAAAAATCCTAGGATTTTGTTGTCGGAATGTCCGAACAAAGTCCGACCGTGTATACGGGCATAAGTGTGTATTTTATCCACTTGCCCTCTGGAAGGTTTAACCCCCTTCCTGATCAGGCCATTTTTTTGCTATACGGCACTGTATTCAATTAACCGACAATTGCGCGGTCGTGCGGCGCTGTACCCAAATATAATTGATGTCCTTTTTTTTCCCCACAAACAGAGCTTTCTTTTGATGGTATTTGATCACCTTTGCGCTTTTTATTTTTGGGCTATAAACAAAAAAAGACAATTTTGAAGAAAAAACAATATTTTTTACTTTTTGCTATGAAACATTCCAATAAAAAAATGGAAAGAAATCGAATTTCTTCATCAATTTAGGCCGATATGTATTCTTCTACATATTTTTGGTAAAAAAATCACAATAAGCGTATATTGATTGGTTTGCGCAAAAGTTATAGCGTCTACAATCTATAGGATAGATTTATGAATTATTCTTTTTAGTAGTAATGGCGGCAATCAGCGACTTATAGCGGGACTGCAACATTGTGGCAAACAAATCAGACACTAATGCCTCGTTTCCACTGAGCGGATCGGTTCGGGTTGTTTTGGTACAATACGCTATTTTGAGTGTTTCCGTTATGAAAGCGGCCCATACAACCGAACCATACTGCACCATTCATGGTCCTGCTTCAGATGTGGGGCCATAGAAAATGGTATGGTACGGTTAGGGCGGAGCTACTGGCATCACACGATACATTCCACTGATTGGCAGACAGAAAAAACGTCAATGCTCACGTCAAAGGCATTTTTTCTAAACCCTGTATGGCCCCTGGTGGTCCGACTTGCAGTGGAAACGCTCACCTGAATAGGCCGGTCCATTCTAACCCTTCCAAATTGTACCGAGCCGAACCGTTCCGCTCAGTGGAAATGAGGCATAAGTGACACTTTTTGGGGACCAGTGACACCAATACAGTGATCAGTGCTAAAAATATGCACTGTCACTATTAATTACACTAGCAGGGAAGAGGTTAACATCAGGGGCGATCAGAGGGTTAAGAGTCTTGAGACAAACCATTTAACACTAACAGGTGTGCTTAAAATGATCTGCTTTTATTTATCTATTTATATGTAAAACCTTTATCCCAAAAGGAAAATGTTTGCTGTAACTGCTTGTATAACTGCAATGTGAGCTGAAGTTTGGCATTAATTTGTTAGTGTATCTAAATCTGCTAGTACATCTTAGGCTTGGTTCACAATGCCGCAACTTGGGATCTGACTTATGGGACCCCAAGTCACATGACATGTGAAATCCCATGTTAGTCAACAAGAGCTGTCTTAATTATCACTACTGAAGTTGCTCCAGCTTTAGAAAAGGTTCCTGTACTACTTCAAGGCTAATTATATCCGACTTGTGCCCATAGACTTTAATTGAAGTCGCCTCCAAGTTGGATCCTCATCTATATTGATGTGAATTGGATCTTATGTTACAGGAATATTACCCAGGCATTCCAGAAAGTCGCTTCTAAAGTCGCAACAAAGTAGTACTCAAGTCACCAGCAAGTCACCTAGCAAAGTCGCACCGTAAGTCATGTGACTTTCAGGTTGCGGTAGTGTGAACCAAGCCTAACTCTCCCCTCTGCTCAGACTGGCAATGCCGCTGTCCAAAGGTGCCCCCTGTGCTCATTCATCCAGATTGGAGGCACTCTAATACAAGAGGTGTGTTGGCCAGATCACCAGGTGAAAACAGAGGGAAAAAAAACAAAAAAAGAAGGAAACTATTGCAGCCACCACATCTAATGATTGGTAAGCTGCAATATATTACATTTTTGGTTTGGGGTTTAATACAGCTTTAAAGCTGGAAACTAGTGAATAAAAATACATCAATAAATTCACTTATGTATTCATGAAGAAAAAAAAATTAGTTTTAACCACTTGAGTATCAGCCTCTAATACCCCTTCATTACCAGGCTATTTTTCATTTTTCAGTGCTGTGATAGTTGGACTGACAACACCGAAACAAAATTAATTTAATAGCAATCTTTTGAGGCAGATAGTGCTTTCTTTTAGTAGTATTTTTAAACTTGTTTTTATTGGAAAAAGTGGCATACAAAGAGGACATATAATACAAGTACCAAAAGCACTTTCCAAATTGGTAACCAACAGGATACACATAAGCTATCGGCAGTCATTAAAATGTATAATTTAATTATTCTGCGCTCACCAAACTAGTAACGTGATTAATATTATAAAAATATTGGGTAAAAAATACAATTCATATGTAAAAAAAATGAAAAAAAGTGAACAAAAATGTGTGTATGTATGCTGCTATCTCAAAGAATGAAATACTCAATTCACAAACATAGTCATTACAGTCATTACAAAATCAGAGAGTACAGGAGTATCAAAAATCCACTATTCATTATATAAGTGCAAGCAGGGCTAATTTGGCAGAGAATAGGTGCAGGTACTCCCCCTTTCCAAGGCACCCCATGTCTCCATCCCTTACCCACCTGCGAGCATTGTCTCATGGTTCTACCCCCTACTCACCTCCCCTTACCACCCTTTTTAGAGAATACAGAATCAAGTATCATTCTAATTTGTAATTGTAATTTGTAGGAATGTGTTAATGATAGCAAGAAAAGCAGTACAATGAACCTCCCAAAGACAGCAACAATAGACCCCCCCCCCCCCAACAACAAAAGATCTCCCATCAGCAACAACAGATCCCTCCAGCAACAATAGATTCCTCCAGCAACACTAGAGCCTTGGCAACAATATAGCCCTGCACCACAGCAACAATAGACCTCCCAGCAGCCTTCATTAGTAGACTCCTCCCCCAACAATAGATTCCTTCCAGCAACAATTAGCCCCCCCCCCCCTCAGCAACAATAGGTCCCCCAGTAGCAAGCATTAATAGTCCCTTCAGCACCCCTCAGCACCCATTGCCATTACATACATTTAGTGCTGGAGGTGCCGGAACTGCGTTCCCAAAAAAAAAAAAAAAAGCCCTGAGTGCATGTATACACAAGTTACGAACAATAAAAAAGGAAAACAAAGGGGAACATAAAGAAATAAGAAAACAGGGAACCACAGTAAACAATCATGAGTGTGAATCAATACTAAAATGTGTGATCACGCTGCCTCTAAATCAAGATAAAATAATAACTAGAAAGTGACAATAAATGCCTAAATGGGTAAGTGTTTCATATATATAAAGTGTAATCGCAAATTAAATCCATAAACAAACATGTAATGCAAAAAAAACAATGCAATAAATAATAAAGCTACTTATAAATTGTGTAATCAAAAAAGTCTCTATTTGATAAGGTGCTTCATAAAGATGACACCACAGTGTAACATCAATTTTCCAATTGTGAAAGCGGAATTTCAGCCACAAACATGTTTTTTTTAAAGTCAGAAGCTACAAACACTGTAGCTGCTGACTTTTAACCACTTCATGACAATTGCACGGTCAAACAACACTGTACCCAAACAAATTTTTTATCATTTTATTCCCACAAATAGAGCTTTCTTATGGTGGTATTTGATCACATCTGCGATTTTTATTTTTTGCGCAACAAATAAAAAATACTGAAAATGTAGAAAAAAAAAAAAAAGTTTCTTTGTTTCTGTTAACATTTTTTGTAAATAAGTAAGTTTTCTTCTTCAATGACGGGCACTGATATGGCTGCACTGACAGGCACTGATGAGGTGGCACTGATGATGATGAGGTGGCACTGATGAGCACTCATAGGCGGCAATGATGGGCACTCATAGGTGGCACTGATGAGCACTCATAGGTGGCACTGATGGGTAATTATGGGTGGCACTGATGGGTACTGATGGGTGGCACTGATAGGTGGCACAGATGGGCACTGATGGGCATGGATGGGCACTGAGAGGTGGCACTGATGACACTGATGGGTGGCATTGCTGGGTATCACTTGTCTGTACTGATCCATAATGTTGCCAGTCAGTACCCATTTGTGGGCACTGATTGGCATGTATTGGGCATATTTTTTTATATGTGGATGGCCATGAGGGAAAATACCTGGCCATCCACATGCTGGGGGCTTCCCTGGTGGTCCCGGCGGCTTCCCTGGTGGTCCAGTGTGGGCACCTGTGGGGAGGGGGGGATGCACTGATAAACAATCAGCGCAGACGCCCCCTGTCAGGAGAGCCGCCGATCGGCTCTCCTCTACTCGCATCTGTCAGACGCGAGTGAGGAAAAGCCGATCAATGGCTCTTCCTGTTTACATCGTGATCAACCGTGATTGGACACGGCTGATCATGTGGTAAAGAGCCTCCATCGGAGGCTCTTTACCGAGATCGGTGCAGCGGTGTGTCAGACTGACACAAAGCACCACCGATTGCCGTGATGCGCACCCCCCACGGGCACAGCCATTAACAACAAAAGTGAGTACACCCCTAAGTGAAAATCTCCAAGTTGGGCCCAAAGTTTCAATATTTTGTGAGGCCACCATTATTTTCCAGCACTGCCTTAACCCTCCTGGGCATGGAGTTCACCAGAGCTTCACAGGTTGCCATTGGAGTCCTCTTCCACTCCTCCATGACGACATCACGGAGCTGGTGGATGTTAGAGACCTTGCGCTTCTCCACCTTACATTTGTGGATGCCCAATGGCGTCCCTAGGGGACCCCCCAACATTATGCTGTGCCCCACCATGTGCCCAGCCCCCCCCCCCCCCCCCCCCCCCCCAATTAAAAAATTTTTTTTTTTTTTTTTACAAAAAATCAATGTCTAAGAGGGAGAGAGTTCCCAGTCAGCTCCTGCGGGTGGTTCCTCCCCCCTCCCTCTGCTCGCTGACACTGCATAATGCGAGCGCTCACACAACCATGGCCGCCCAATCTGCTCCTTCCCCTGCATCCTCATTGGCAGGGAGAAGAGCGAGTTGCAGGAAGGACTCCACCAGGACTCTCAGTTACTGAAAAAACAGACTGATTTCTCCCATCCTTAGGACAGGAGAACCAGCCTGTAAATTCCAAGAGATGCCAGACCAGAGCTGTCAATAGCAGGGGCAGGACAGCAAGAGGAGGCTGGGGAACCCCACAGTGGCAGAACACCAGGGCCCAGTGGCAAGACAACCTTTGCAACCCTGATAGTTCTCCCACTGCTTTGGATTCTTATATTTTCTTGGTATGCTGGTGACATATATCTCTTGTTTTCTGCCACCCTGGGGGGGGGGGGCTCCAATACAGTAGGAAGGGAGCTCACTGCAGAACATGTGAAAGGGCCATTGTGGGGTTGTAGTAAAGGGCCCAAGGATATATATATATATATATATATATATAATTGCATTTTATAGTTGCCCCCCTACTTTTGTCCCTGTCCCCCCATGTGCCCCCCCTAAATATGAAAGTTTGAGACGCCACTGTGGATGCCCCACAGATGCTCAATAGGGTTTAGGTCTGGAGACATGTGTAGCACCCTAATGTTTAGGCAGGGTTACTAGTAAATGTATTTGCCAAGTGATAGTTGCCTTGGCCAATTGATAGGAGGTCAATTGATATCACCCCAATTCTGGAATTGCTGCATGTCTCTCTTCTGTCACTAGATGGCTGGGTATCGAGTGGCATTAGATAAGACAAGGGCATTTCAAGGACAGATTAGAAATGAATGGGGTGTCTCTGCCAATGGGCAGGGATTTTCTTGGTTCCTTGGACTGCTGTGAGAGCCTATTTATTTGGGTGATGTCAGGTGATCGGGGTTCTGTGCCACCTGGACAGCTGTCTGGGTGGACATGTGTTGTGCTGCCCTGGGCTGCTAGGCCAGAGCCCTATACCGGGGACATTTGGCTGCTAAGCTGTCTGAGGGCCTATCCAGAAGCAAGAGAGCAGTGTAGGGTTGGGATTGCAGCTTGCAGTCCAACCAGAAGTGATGGCTCTGCTGGCAAGAGAACCTGTCAAGGGGAAGCTGTCACCACTAAGTGACTATCCACCTTACTACCAGGGGCCACTGTGAGTAGTTGAAGCAAGTACCAAAGCAGAATTCTCACCAACCGTGGACAGTGAAGAATTGGGAAACTTCAGCAGATGTCAAGCCAGGGACCCAGCCAGTGGAGGTGATGCTTGCAGAGCAATATAGTGTGTCAAGCCAGGGACCAAGCAGGCTAGTGGGGTGACTCTTAAGGAGTATCTGTGAGTGCCAAGCTAGGGACCCAGCAGGGACGCGGGGGTGACGCTTGAGTAAGATACTGAGAGAGAAGATTGGAAGAGCTCAGGGGATCCAGTGGCAGTGGATCAGGAAGTCTAATGAAAGACTGGGAGCTCAGTTGAGTGAAGATCTACAATAGGAGATTGTAGAAAAAGTGAATAAGTTCATTACAACTTTTGTTAGAAACTGTTTCAAGATTGTTGCCATATAAGACAGCGGTCCTACTCATGCAGATGTGGTGTCTTGCTGGATGCCTTTCCTTGCACAGCTGTCTTCCTGTATAAGTCTCAGAGTCTGTCAATTAACATTGCAACTACTAAAGGGTGTCCTGGCCCTAACCCTCTCTCCCACAGTTCTGTTTAAGAGACAATAAATCTCTTTGCATTCAAGAAGTGTCTGGCGCCCATTAATCTACCTTGCATTACACCCACCATGCATTGTAACCCACTCTACACAGAAGGATGTCAGCTGTCCCTAACTCTGGAGGTCATCATTAGGCCTGGAGAGGCCTGGGACTTGGCTACACATGTTTGACCAGTCCATCACCTTTACTCTCAGCTTCTTTAGCAAGGCAGGGGTCGCCTTGTAGGTGTGTTTGGGGTCATTATAGTGTTGGAATACTGCCCTGTGGCCCAATCTCCAAAGGGAGCATGCTCTGCTTCAATATGTCACAGTATATGTTGGCATTCATGGGTCCTTCAATGAACTGCAGGCAGCACTCATGCAGCCCCAGACCAGGGACACTCCCACCACCATGCTTGACTGTAGGCAAGACACACTTGTCTTTGTACTCCTCACCTGGTTGCCGCCAAAAACACATGACACCATCTGAACCAAAAAAGTTTATCTTGTTCTCTTTAGACCACAGGACATGGTTCCAGTAATCCATGTCCTTAGTCTGCTTGTCTTCAGTAAACTGTTTGCAGGCTTTCTTGTGCATCATCTTTAGGAGAGGCTTCCTTCTGGGATGACAGCCATGCAGACCAATTTGATGCAGTGTGCGGCGTATGGTCTGAGCACTAACAGGCTGACCCCACCACCCCTTCAACCTTTGCAGTAATTCTGGCAGCACTCATACGTCTGTTTCCCAAAGACAACCTCTGGATATTACGCTGAGCGCGTGCACTCAACTTCTTTGGTCAACTTGGCGAGGCCTCTTCTGAGTGGGACCTGTCCTGGTAAACTGCTGCATGGTCTTGGCCACCATGCTGCAGCTCAGTTTCAGGGTCTTGGCAATCTTCTTATAGCCCAGGCCATCTTTATGTAGAGCAACCATTCTATTTTTCAGATCCTCAGAGAGTTCTTTGCCATGTTGAACTTCCAGTGATCAGAATAAGAGAGTGAGAGCGATAACACCAAATTTAACACACCTGCTCCCTATTCACCCCTGAGACCTTGTAGCACTAACGAGTCACATGACACTAGGGAGGGAAAATGGCTAACTGGGCCCAATTTGGACATTTTCACTTAGGGATGTACTCACTTTTGTTGCCAGCGGTTTAGACATTAATGGCTGTGTGTTGAGTTATTTTGAGGGGACAGCAAATTTACACTGTTATACAAGCTGTACACTCACTACTTTACATTGTAGCAAAGTGTAGATTCTTCAGTGTTGTCACATGAAAAGATATAATAAAAAAATTACAAAAATGTGAGGGGTTTACCCACTTTTGTGAGATAATGTACATTAGTTTGTAGAGCGGGAGCTTCATTTTTAATTAGTCGATGTGTAGAGGTTCAGAGAGTATCCATTATAAAACAATGGTTTTCCTGATGTAGCCAGGTGCAGTCTACCATATTATGAATGCAGTGGACATTACCTTCATTGCTGCAGACCCAGTTTCCCCCTAGTGCTGCACTCAGACTGCTTGCATCACATCTCTGAGCCAAGAAGCAAAGGATTGTAAGACTTGTAGTCCTACGTTCAGCCATAACTGGACCCCTGGGTCTCTCTTACACTTAATCTCCCAGCAAGCTTCTAATTAGGAAGGGGATTATGGGAGAGGCTATTTAAAGAGATGTTTTTTGCGGGCCCTCTCTCTTCACCCCAGGATCCATCAGTGAGCATCAGAGCTGCTGTCCTGCTGCTAGGACCACTGCCTACCAGGAGCCTGAGTGCCATCACTGTCCCTGCCTGAGAGGGTCTGCATCACTGTGCGACATTAGAGGATCCTCTGTCCCTCCTGCTGGCGATCGGCAGACTGCACTGCAGGCACCAACCTGGACCGCTGAGTTCACATCCATGCTGCAGCCATCCTTGCACTGGCTGTGGTACAGACCCTGAATCGCTTCCTGTGTGAGCTTCTTTTCAGCAACATACAGCACATGGACACTGTATACAGACATCATATCCCAGATTACAGAGGAACTTGCCATTCTGGCTATACCCATTATTTGCTTGCTGACTGCTTGAATCTTCTCTCCTCTTCTCTCCCTGAGGATTTTCCTTTCAACATCTTTGAGCTCCAACATGCCGGTGAAGGCTGTGTTTAGGCCTGACACTTGGTCTACCCTTATCCCATCATCTGCAGTGTGTGAGTTGGCCCAAATACTGCCTAAACTTTTTTCCCCTCCATATGAGTAGAGTTCTCTGCAGGCCAGCCTTTCTCTAGTCATAGTTTCCCCGCTTCCACCATTGAGCTCTTTGGGCACAGTCAATTATTCATTGTCCACCATTTTTGCATATTCAAGTGTTATTATCCATTCGTTTCTTTTTGTTATTCTGAACATATCTAACTGCCGTGTGTCCAACTAGACCAGTCTTGGGTGCTGTTGCAGGGTTTGACTGACTGACACCTTTTTGTACCCACTGTTTGTCTTGGTCAATACAGAGTCTGTTGAATTCAGTTTACATTGTGTCTGTGGTTCATCTAAAGGGGTATACATCATGTCAGGGCTAGAGTGTCAGAAGAGCTGGGAAGTTCCCAGGATCAGAGGCTGTATCCAGCGGCCCTTAGGGGGGTAGCGCTACACTAGTATAATAAAGTAGCAACCGAAGAGCTTGTGTAGCCCTAGCAGTAATCTCAATGTCATCAAATATACCCAGTAGGCACCATTTAGGGTTACAATTGTTGGGGAGGTCAAAATTGGCTGAAATAAATGCTGTAATGTCAGACCAAAAATCCCCTTGTGCATTAGAAAAAGTCTCTTAAGCGTATAACACATTGTAAATATCTCAATTAGATGGGTTTATCCCTAACGGATATAACCGTATCCGAATAGGAATTAAACACCTCCTGCCAGTTGTCAGGGGAGAGGTCAGGAATGTCAACTAGCCATCGAGCTTGTAGTTTAGAAAGTTTGGCTAAGGATCTCTCCATGAGCAATGTAAAGAATGTAGAAATAAGTGGTGTGGGATTCAGGGAGAGTAGTGCCCATTCTAGTTTGGAATTACATAGACGCACATCTCTAAGCCCCAATTGTGCTTTTGTTCCTTGTCTGAGTTGGAGATACCTAAAGTGTCATCAAGGGGGGAGTCTCAAATCTTGTTGTAATTGTGAAAAAGTCTTAAAAATACCTTATTGATATAATTGTATTGTATTGTATGTACCTTAAGCATCTCTGGGCCCACTGCAAACCATCCGGCAGGTTAGGAAAGTGGGATAATTGGGAGTTGTGCCATAAAGGATGATTGGGAGAGAAGATATGATCAGCTTTGGCTAGTAGGTTCAAACAGTGGTTATAAATTCACAGGGAGGATTTTAAAGTTAGTGTACCACTGGTAGTATTAAACGTACATCTGTAAATGAGATTGCCTAAAGTTTCATATGAAGAAACCACTGCAGCTTCCGCCGTAGCAGCATTATTCAGCTGAAAAGCCACCACTGTATGCAAACCAACTGGGCTACATCATAATAAAATCAAAGATTGGAAAATGCCAAACCCCCTCCAGAGGTGGGAAGCTGTATTGTCTCCAAAAAGGATCTGGGCATCTTAGGATATCAAAGAAATTCAGAGAGAATCGAGACAATTTCTTGAAAAAGGTTTTTAGTGATATATAGTGGGGCAGAATGTATAGACATTTTGGGAGTAAAACCATTTTAAACTGATTTACATGTCCCCGTAGAGTGAGAGGAAGCTTAACTCATTGGGTTGTCTAGGTATGAAAAGAGGAGATGCATGGTAAAATGTTATTCTCAGTGTACTTTTCGAATGGTAACTGAATATCAACACCCAAGTATTTACATTTATGTGTAATCTGCAGTGGACAAGACCTGGGTAATTGCAAGGGAGGTTCTACATCGGGAACATACAAGATTTTTTCCAATTAACCTTAAAACCAGAGTATTTTCCAAAACTCTGAATAAGATCTAAAGCGGCTGGAACACTACGTAGTGGGTCTGAGCTCAACTGCATATAAGAAAACTCTTTGTTTCAATGGGCTATTCTGGAATGCCCCTACGCAAGAGAGAAACTCAGAGAAGTTCCACCAAAGGTTCAGTTGCAAGGTCAAACAACAGGGACAACAGGCGGAACCCTGCCTGTTGCCTCTCTGGATAGAAAAGGGGGCAGATATGCAATCATTGACTCTAATTCCTGCTAGGGGTTGGTTGTATAGGATTTTTATTCAAGAAATGAAGACTTCACCAAAACCAAATTTCTGTAAAACTTGAATTAGATATGGCCATTCAATGGAGTCGAACAAGGATATCCAGGGCCATAAGCGCTCTACCTGAATTATTGGGAATCTGCAAGTTATTAATCAGTCTCCGAAGATTTATGTAGGTGTACCTGCCAGGAATGAAGCCAATCTGATCAAATTTCATTAGAGAGAACACAATAGAATTCAGACAGATGGCAAGTAGTTTTGACAGGATCTTAAAGTGTTACTAAACCCACAACAGTAAAATCAGTCTGTATATGCAGTAAAGCATGCTTGTTATACTCACTGTGGAACCGAAGGGGTTAATCCTGCGCATTGTGTAGAAAAGCTGTTTGATCCTGTCTCCTCTGATCCTCTGATCCTGTCCCCAATATATTTCCTGATAATACAGAGCCAGGGAACAGGCTGCACATGCTCAGTTTGGTGTGTATTGCTAGAGATTTTTTTTCTTGGGAGGGTGCGTGTGATCAGCACAGGGCCAATCAGCAATGTCCAGATAGAGGGTCAGGGTCCTGCATCCTGATAGGACAGTCAGTGCAGAATGAAAACTCCTCCTACAAGCTTTAACCAGACACGCATCAAAGTCACAAGACTGTTATATACCTCTGATGAGAAAATGTATGTAGCAGGTTATAGTTACTAAAATAATTGCATTTTCATGTTCTGTGCATTGTGGGAGACCAGATATTGTGAATGCAGGGTCCTGGGTTTAGTAACACTTTAAGATCAGCACTAATCAAGGAGATAGGGCAGTAAGACTCAGTAATTAAGATCTTTATATTTTTTTTATTATTTAACCACTTAAAGACCGGCTCACGCCGATATACGTCTGCAGAATGGCAGGGCTGGGCAAAGTAACGTACCTGTAGGTCACTTTAAATTTCCCTTCGTGTGCGCGCGCCTGCCGCAAGCTCCGTGACAGTGCCCGCGGGACCCGCGGACTCGATGTCCACTGGGTGCCCGCGATCGTGTCACGGAGCTGAAGAACAGGGAGATGCCAGTGTAAACACAGCATCTCGCCGTTCTGTCTTATGACAGGACACTGATCGTCTGCTCCCTCTCATCGGGAGCAGCGATTAGTGTCGTGTCACTGCTAGCCCATCCCTCTGACAGTTAGAATCACTCCCTAGGACACACTTAACCCTTTCCCTGCCCCCTAGTGCTTAACCCCTTCCCTGCCAGTGACATTTTTACAGTAATCAATGCAATTTTATAGCATTGATCGCTGTATTAATGCCAATGGTCCCAAAAATGTGTCAAAATTGTCCGATGTGTCCGCCATAATGTCACAGTCATGCTAAAAATCGCTGATCGCCGCCAATACTAGTAAAAAAAAAAAATATTAATAAAAATGCCATAAAACTATCCCCCCTATTTTGTAGACGCTATAACCAATCAAAAATGCTTATTGAGATTTTTTTACCAAAAATATGTAGAAGAATACATATCGGCCTAAACTGAGGAAAAAAATTGTTTTTTTATATATTTTTTGGGGATATTTATTATAGCAAAAAGTAAAAAAATATTGCTTTTTTTTCACAATTGTCGCTCTATTTCTGTTTATAGCGCAAAAAATAAAGAGCTGATCAAATACCACCAAAAGAAAGCTCTATTTGTGGGGAAAAAAAGACGTCAATTTTGTTTGGGAGCCACGTCACAGGACTGCGCAATTGTCACTTAAAGCAACGCAGTGCTGAATCGCAAAAAGTGGCCTGGTCATTTGCCAGCCAAATGGTCCAGGGATGAAGTGGTTAATAACTACTGGGCTTTATTTTTTTACAATAGGAAGGAAAAAAGACCAAAAATCTTGAAAAAAGAATGGTTTCCCTTGCGTTCTATGACACATATAAAAAAATAAATGCCAGAAGAGTATGAAAACCCACAAAATGACCCCTTTTTGGAAAGTAGACAACATGATCTCATTTTTTGCAAATGAAGAAACATGTTGATACTGAGGCAGTTAAATAGGGAGCCTGGTAATAGTGCACTAGATACATTAATGTATAGGTCATACGCAGCAGGAGGAGGAGATGCATGGGTTAATGTGCAGATGTGCATGATAAGGGAGGTGAAGACATACAAAAAATCTACAACAGAATAAAATACAAAGGTTGGGGAGCAGATGTGTAGGAGAGGAGAAGGGGGGCGAGAAACAATCCCAGGTTCAATGAATATCCGTCACTAATAATCTGTTGCTGGGGTAATGGGAGGAAAAAAGCAAGGGCTATTCCAACCGAGCCCTACCTCCCCATAAAGGAATTATTTGACTATAGTGGTACCCAATTGAGACATGAAACATAAATAAAATTTCAATTTATTAAGTTACAAAATAGTAAAATATCTACAGTGTACAACAAAACAACTTGGGAGCTGTTGCAACAAGAGACATACATTAAAGTAACAATGAGTACAGCCCACATGTATAAGTGAAGGCACATTGATGTACTAAAGGACGTTGGACCTCAACAGTTTCGCGGCCAATGCCGCTTCTTTAGGAGGCGTCCAAATATAACATCAACAACTGCCCCAACAGACAGGGAACGGCAGTTATGAGATGCCCGGATCGTGGGCGGACACGGGGGGCTCGATGAGACGGGCGATTCAGAGGGCAAAGTTGAATATTAATAATGACACCTGGGAGTGGACAACTAAATCCAGCAATGACGTAGAAAGGTTTTGTCCATGCTGGTGTAGTGGAGTCCCGGGTGTCTGCCGTCTGCCGTAGATGTGGCCTAAGGGCTACCATTTGCCTAGGTCAGGATTAGGAGATAGTCGGACAGATTGGGGTAGGGAATCCCAGAGGATGGGGGAGACTTAAAAGTCCTGCCTATGTTCCACCCAATGCATGAATGCACGTTGACTCACATAAGAAGATGCTTCACCATGAATTTAAACCGTGTGTTAATGCGCACAACCTGACATGAAAACACACGCAATAATGTGCATCATATAGGCCCCTTACTGAATGTGAATGAGTGCTTAAAAACTTTAAAAGTAATCACACAAGCCAGGTTAAACCTGTTATAATAGGCGCTTATTGAGAAATGCAGGGTTCCAGACAAGCGACTGGACTCGGGTTCCCCCCATCCCTAATTAGATGCAGTTGAATTAACAATTCTGCATTCACAAAAAAAGCCTCTTTAATGTTCTGCACTTCTATCATCGGTGTAAGTCTTCCGCTGCACAAGCCAGATTCAACAAACAGCCCATGAAAGCAGCTTTAAAACTGTCAATGAGGCATAACAGGACTCAAAGACACTCTGTTACACAGCCAGACATTGTCCTGTTCTGGAGAGGTGTGTTAATGATGGGAATGACATGGGGGTTTCAGCACAGGAAGCAACTAGCGGTTGGAAGCTAATTATCAAAAGGGCAGTTGTATGACTCAAGGAAAAAATTTTGGGGCTCAGGTTTTTTTTGAAATAATAAAAAATAAATCAATAAAAGACTTTCTTCAGACACGTCATCACGTAGGAAAGTGTTTTTGTATAGTCTGCATTTACAACCATTTAGTTTACATCAAAGAATACATTAATCATAGATGCCAACTGTCATGGATTTGCAGAGATAGTCTAGCATCTATGCCCTCTGTTACGCTAATGTTGTGTCCCAGGCCATGTTCTGGAATCACAGCATCAACCTTACTCAAGTTACTGCACATGTGCAGAATGGGAAAGAAATTCCACAACTGGCAACAATTTGATCTGCTGACTTTCAGCACTGCATAGGAATGAAATTAAAGGAGAAGTAGGGCCAAAGCTCTTTGCAGAATGAAGTGCACTCCTGTGACCCATTTTTATCTGGCAGTGGGCTAAAGCCTGCTGTCAAATGATGCAACAGAGCTGGTCCAGGCTCTGGAGAGATCCCAACTTAAATGTTGCGATCCACCTAGATGCCTGGGAGACTGAGCCAGCCGCTCCCACAGAGCAGAGATTCGATGACTGACAATCACCGGCTTTCTGCTCACTGAATACCGAGATCTGAGCTATCAGCGGTGTTTGATCGCTCAGTTCTTGGTCTTAGAGGCAGCAGGGGACAGATGCGGCATTGGACGGATGTTGCATCCACCTACGTGAGTATAATTGTTTTTTGTTTTTTTTTTTCAATTCCCGCACTTCTATTTTAAAGTATAACTAAAGGCAAAACTTGTTTTAGTTTTGGATAGAGTGGAGAGGGATTAGAACACCTGTCAGCTTTTATGGCTGTCTATGCTCCCGCTAGAAAGATTCACCTTCTCTTTGTCCTGTTTACCTTTATCATCGAAAGTGAATGTAAAAGAAAATTCCAAATTTTGAGTTGACACCAGAACAGAAATATGCAAGGCAATTAAATCACAGTTTAACCAACCCACTGGCCTATGTGCTCAGGTTTGAACGGGAGAAAGAATGACGTCATATCCTGAGACCACGGGCCCAGAACATAAATGTACAGTGCTATATAGAACAATATTAACTTAAACTTTTTACTTTTTAAGTGAGCGTTCCCCCTGTGTGCCAATATTTTGCACTAGAGTCCTTACAGTTGCAGAAGAAGGAAATGTGGGGGTCTTTGCAGTGTAATTATCCGGCATCTTCAGCTAGCTCAGCAAGGGCCTAAAGAGATCTCTGTACAGCGCTGACCAGTAGCAAGAGATAACTTATGCAAAGTATCTCCTGGCAAGGCTCTAGTGCAGGAAGATGAGGTAAAGATGTCTGCATGCAGTGTCTCCTTCACAAGGTGGGCTTCTGCCCGCTCACCAATCCTTGTGATACTAAGGCCCAAAGGAAGGGATACCCCCACAGCTGCTGTCTCTCTCCCTCTGGCAGCAGTGACTGCCGGCTGGCTGGGTCATCTGCATGTAGAACAACAGAAATTGAATAATGGATTTGACACAGTGCTGTACATTTTATGTTTAAAAAAAATATTTAAAAAAAAAAGAGACAAGGCAGGCTTTATGTTGTGTGGCTATTACCCCCCAGGGGCTGCTGGAAATAACCCAGGTCTCCCTTACTTATCTAGAGGCTGCCAGACCAGGTACCAGAGCACACAACAAAGTTCAGGCTCAGTCTAGGAGTGCCTTTTGAAGATTTATTGCAGTACTTGAACACTGGTGGGTACAGGTATGAGGGTGCAGATTAGTCCAAAACACATGCAGGTATCAGGAAACAAATCCTCAAGCCATGTTCCTCAACAGCAGTTTTGAGTATTGCTGGAGGTAGCACCAGCTAATCTTCGATTCTGTAAGAACAGTCACAGTCTTTGCAGCAACCCCAGGCGTCTAACCCTCAAATCATAGGCACACCTGGAGCTCTAGGCAGGGTCATATTCACAATGTCCAGAGACAGCTCCCAACTAGCTTCCCTGTAACACTCTTAATTTAAAGGACTACTTCGCTAGCCCAGCTTCCTAAGAGTCCTTTCACACTGGGGCGGTTTGCAGGCGCTATTGCGCTAATAATAGCGCCTGCAAACCGACCCGAAAGTGCCGCTGCCTTAATTCCAGTATGAAAGCCCCGAGGGCTTTCACACTGGAGCAATGCGCTGGCAGGACAGTAAAAAAAGTCCTGCTAGCAGCATCTTCGGAGCGGTGAAGGAGCGGAGTGTATACCGCTCCTTCACTGCTCCTGCCCATTGAAATCAATGGGACGGCGTGGCTATACCGCCGGCAAAGCACCTCTGCAGAGGCGCTTTGCGGTGGTTTTTAACCATTTCTCGGCCGCTAGCGGGGGGTAAAACTGCCCCACTAGCGGCCGCATACCGACGGTAAAGCGCCGCTTACAATAGCGGCGCTTTACCGCCGACGCCCGCCCCAGTGTGAAAGGGCTCTAAGGTAGTGCCCTCCAGCAAATTCTCTGTAATTCATGTTCCTCCAGGCCCTCAGCCAAGCACATACTGAGGCCTGATAACAACAGCTCTTTAGTAACACAGGCTTCCTTCCAGGGGCAGAGGCCCCAGGAGAGCACTAATCAGAACCCCCTAAACCTTTATCTTCTCTCCAGGCACACATTCTGGGCCAGCCTCCCGGGGATTGGCTGAGGCCAGATAAATATTTATAATCCAGCAGTTAACCCTCCTACTCTGTTTCTGGAAACCTACTTCCAGAGGCAGACATGAGCAATCAACCACCAGGCCTAGGGAAAGACCTGACCAGACCTGAAAAATAAATTGCTGCTCAGCTGAGTACAGCAAAAAAAGCACCTATGCTTACATCCATGCCAAGGGCCATTCACCTGCGGGGACACAAACCTGTACCTGCACGGCTTCCCAACTGGGACTAGCGGCTATGTCTTTGCAGTCACTGCATCACAATAGACATGAATGGGACTGCCATGTGGATGCACAGAACACCTCTGCACCCCTTCCTACAGGTGTATTTATAGATATGTCTGTGTTTGAACGAGGCCTGATAGTTCTAAGTTCAGGTTAAGGTTTCATTCTGCCTGCTGTTGTGGAGAATACCTGGCAATAGCGTGAGAAGATCCTGTAGTCTGGGTTAATAAAGATTTATATCTACCTGGCCATCCACTAGGAGGCTTATTGCCAGCAGTGCATGCTGGAGAAGGGTATTGATATTTGGGGGAACCTTCTGGAAACTCTCCTATTTCCCAGGCTTTGCCTGAGGAGGACGTGATCTCTCTGTATTCTGATGTCCCAGGCCTGGAGTTCTTGAGAAAGGTAGGTCCACATCTGGGCCCTGAAAATGGCTAAAAGACTGAAGCTAGATGCTGGATAGGAGCACGAGGGGTGAACTGCTGCAAAAGGAATGTCCAGAGAAGCTGGGTACACATTTGGAACTCGCAGGAAGTTTGATGGCTCATGCAATAAGTTGAGTGCTGCTACTGCTTTGTCGATCTGGCTTAAAGGTGCCTTTTCTGTAAGTTTTTCAAGTCTGCGTATTGTTCTTTCAAGTGTCCTGTGCCTCAACCCTCTCTCCCTGGAGTTTGTGGGCTTGAATAAATTCTATTAAGTGTCCACCCATCTGCTTACATGCTTACTACAAGTCAACAACTAATATATGAAGTGAAATGTCAGCCCACCTCACCCCTGGCAGTCCCTATTAGCCTCTAGAGGGTGAGGTGGTGCAACACTTGCATGAAAAATCAAAGTGTATTATCTGAGTGACAATAGCAACAAATATTGTTGAGTGGATACAATATAGGAGGTAGAGAGGAGGCAGGTTTAATCATGAAATAAACATGAGTTAATTATTTGAAAGAGCTGTGGTCCAGCTGCAGGAAAGCACTGGAGTACGCTACAAACCTGAAAACACATTAGTAATGTGACAGCTGAGGTCTAGCTGTCATAAGCTGTGGCCCAGTGTGGCTCCTGTCCCCAAGGCATATCAGCTACTCAACAGCATGGCAGCATTGAAAAAGAAGAAAAAAGACACACTGTGAATGCAAGGGGGCACACAAAAATATGTAGCACACCACACTGCAATCCACAGTAATTTAGCACATTTTAGTACAGTATAGCTCTGTACCTCAAAAACAACTCTTCCTACACACAGACTGTCAGCTCTTTCTAAACTATTCCAACACACACTGACAAATGGCTTCTGGGAACTCATACTTTTATATAAGGGGGTTAGCTTACACAAACATCCACTTATTGGTCCTTCTAAGCCATCTGTTCTGAGTTCAAAGGCCAGGAAGTGCATTATGGCTAGTTGGTTGCTATGATGGGCAATTTGAGCATCCATTTGTCACGTCCATGAACCATGAATGGGTAGGGTTATCCTCAAACCCTTGGTAGACCCAAACCCGAACCTCAAACCTAGCTGTGAGGTGGAGAACTGCTTTTTTATATTTATAGCAGGAAAGAGTTTTTTTTTTGTTTTGTTTTGTTTTTTTACTCAAAGTAATATTCTGATTTTGTATGGTCACATGTCTCCCTAATTAAAAAAAAAAAAGATAGTAGAACTATAAATGAAAAAAGGTAAAAGAGAACTAAAGGGATCCTTACTTACCTTTACTTCAACAGCCCCGTCCCTCTCTAGCGCCGGCATCTTTCTCTGTGTGCCAGTCTTCGGCCATCACCATTGGCAGGTGCAGGATTACATCTCTCCTGCGCATGTGCAGTAGCCAGTCATCCCGGTACACAGAGATCAGCCTGGCACTTTAAGCTGAGCGGTTCAGTTTACATGCCGGAAATTTTATTTTTTCACAGTTGCTAGGTGCCATACACCTGCTCCTTTATCATCCAGTGGTCTGTCTATACAACTGCCATTTTCAATCTTTTTAACATGGAGGAACCCTTGTATTAACTTTCCAGGATCCCTGATAATAATTAGTATATCTACAACTCCCAGTACATTAGTGTGATGGTCATTGGGAAGAATTCCCCCCTTACAAATAGCTAATTGTTGGCAGTAGCTACTCATCTGAGAGGCAGAAGTTGCTCATCGCTCAAAAACCTCCTAGTAACCTCTGGAGGAAGCCTGGTTGGGAATGGCTTCTCTACAACCAACATGATCAAGCAGCTTGGTAGGACATACAGTGGGGAAAATAATTATTTGATCCCCTGCAGATTTTGTAAGTTTGCCCAGTTACAAAGAAATGAAGGGTCTATGATCTTTATCATAGGTGTATTTTAAATGTTAGGGACAGAAGATCAACCAAAAATCCAGAAAAAAAGTGATACAAATGTTATAAATTGAGCTGCAGTTCAGTGAGTAAAATAAGTATTTGATAAGTATTTGATCCCGAAGCAAAACATGACTTAGTACTTGGTGGAGAAACCCTTGTTGGCAAGCACAGAGGTAAGACGCTTGTTATAGTTGGTTACCAGGTTTGCAGGAGGGATTTTTGTCCACTGTTCTTTACAGATCTTCTCTAAATCCTTAAGGTTTTTTTGATTGTTGCTCGGAAATTCGAAGTTTCCCTCCATAAATTTTCTAAAGGGTTAAGGTTTGGAGACTGGCTAGGCCACTCCGTGATCTTAATGTGCTTCTTCTTGAGCCATTCATTTATTGCCTTGGAGGTATGTTTTGGGTCATTGTCATGCTGGAAGACCCATCCACAACCCATCTTCAGTGTTCTGGCTGAGGGAAGAAGGTTCTCATCCAAGATTTTACAATACATGGCACCATCTATTAGTCCCTCAATGCGGCAAAGTTAGCCTGTACTTTGAGAGAAACAGCCTCAAAGCATAATGTTTCCACCTCCATGCTTGACTGTAGGGAGGATGTTCTTAATTTCATAGTCAGCATTTTTCTTCCACCTAACACTGCGAGTCGAGTTAATGCCAAAAAGCTCAGTTTTGGTATCATCTGACCACAGCACTTTCTCCCAATCCTTCTCTGAATCACTTAATGTTCATTGGCAAACTTCAGATGGGCCTGTACATCTGCCTTCTTGAGGAGGGGGACTTTGCGGGCGCTGCAGGATTTCAATCCATGGTGGCGTATTGTGTTACCAATGGTTTGTTTGCTGACTGTGGTCCCAACTGCCTTGAGATCATTCACAAGCTTCTCCTGTGTAGTTCTGGGCTGATCCTTCACTTTTCTCATTATCATCCTTACCTCATGGGGTGAAATCTTGCATGGAGCTCCAGACCGAGGGCGATTGGTGGATATTTTGTATTTCTTCCATTTGCGATTAATCGCTCCAACAATTGTCTCCTTCTCACCAAGCTTCTTGCTGATGGTCTTGCAGCCCATTCCAGCCTTGTGCAGGACTACAATATTATCCCTGACATCCTTTGACAGCTCTTGGGTCTTACCCATGATGTTGAAGTTTGAATGGAAGAAAGAGATTCTGTGGACAGGTACCTTTTATACACATAACACGTTAGGAGCACCTTCCTAAATTGACAGGACTAATCTGTGTACCACATGAGCACATACTGTAGCCAGTCTGTGGGAGCCAGAATTATTGTTGGTTAGTAGGGAATCAAATACCTAATTTATAACATTTGTATCGTGTTTTTTTCTGGGTTTATGGTTGATATTCTGTTTCTATCATTTAAAATACATCTATGGTAAAAATTATACCAGGAGGACCCTCTAATGGGACTTTAAAAGGGCATAGACTCCAAGAAAAAAGGTGAAGTAATATAAAAGTACAAAGTTTATTGATACAAATAGTAAAGGGGTTGATGCAGAGTTAAAACATGAACATATCGATGCGGTTACAGTAAATACATAACACGTGCAAAGGAAAATAACAATGATAACCACAACCCCTTTACTATTGGTATCAATAAACTTTGTACTTTTATACTACTTCCTCCTTTTTCTTGGAGTCTATTCCCCTTTAACCACTTCAATACTGGGCACTTACCCCCCTTCCTGCCCATACCAATTTTCAGCTTTCATCGCTGTCGCATTTTGAATGACAATTGTGCAGTCATGCGACGCTGTACCCAAACAAAATTTTTAATATTTTTTTTCCACAAATAGAGCTTTCTTTTGGTGGTATTTGAACACCACTGGGGTTTTTATTTTTTGCGCTACGAATAAAAAAAATACCGAAAAAAAAAGTTTTCTTTGTTTCTGTTAGTAAACTTTGTAAATAAGTAAGTTTTCTGCTTCACTGATGGGCACTGACGAGGTTGCACTGACGGGCACTGATGATGAGGCACTTATATGCAGCACTGATGGGCACTAATAGGCGACACTGATAAGCAGCACTGACGGTCACTGATAGGTGGCACTGATATGCAGCACTGATGGGCACTGATAAGTGGCACTGATGGTAGAGACTGATAGATGGCACTGTTAGGCAGCACTGATCAATTGGCACTGGCAGGAATCACTTATGGGCACTGAATGCCATGGAGATTGATTGGCATACCTGGTGGTCCTGGGTGGGCAGCCCTGGTGGTCCTGGGTGGGCAGCCCTGGTGGTCCTAGGTGGGCAGCCCTGGTGGTCCTGGGTGGGCATCCTGGGGGGGACATGCTGATAATCAATCAGCGCATACCCCCCTGTCAAAAGAGCAACCGATCGGCTCTCCTCTACTTGTGTCTGTTAGTGCAAGTAGAGGAAAAGCCGATAAACGGCTCTTCCTATTTACACTGTGATAAGCTGTGATTGGACACAGCTGATCATGTGGTAAAAAGCCTATGTCAGAGGCTCTTTACCAAGATCAGAGATGCGATGTGTCAGACTGACACACCACACCACCGATCGCCACTCTGCGTGCCCCCCCGCGGGCGCACGCTGGCTTGTTATCCTGCTGGACGTCATAAGACGCCCAGTCAGGATAACTGAACCACTTTCTGGCCGTCATTCTGCATACGGCGGGAAGGAAGTGGTTAAAGTCCCATTAGAGGGTTCTTCTGGTATTTTGTCAATTAGGGTTGTGGGCATTCTCTCCTAATCCCCTTTACAGCAAAAAGTAATCTATATTTATGGTAAAAAATGATAGTCCCTTCATTTCTTTGTAAGTGGGCAAACTTACTTACAAAATCTGCAGGGGATACATTTATTCTTTTTCCCACTTTATAAAAACACCCAGCCAATAGCAAGGGGAGAGCAGATCAAAAAACCTAAAGGATGGAGCGACACCAGAAGTGCTATTTGGCCTTTCATTTTTCCCCTTGTGCTACCTGGAAGTGGTCCTTTAGAACCATGATAGGGATGCTTAGCAATTGGAAAAAAAAGTCCTTGAAGTTTGATTACCATGCTGTTCATTCTCTGAAATATGATTGTACTGTCCTTAGTTCATTGTCACAGGTGCTCCAATGTTTCATTACACATGCTATTTTGCTTTTATATTTTGATGACCTTAAGAAACACTTAAGCTTAGAAAAAGGGAAAAAGTACCGAATATTCATGCACCAGCATTACAATAGTAAAGTCCCATTGGAGATCGTTTACTAAAGTGCTTGAGCACATCTGGTAAAAGAATGCATATTGTGTATGAAAATGCTGTAGTGGGTGAATGTGGGGACTTAGTGGAGAGTTAAAGAAAAGGTTTATTACAAAAGGGATCTTTCCCATGCAGGCTTATTGCTGCATGGCGGTTGTCTATTTTCCTCAGAAGCACAATAAATGGAAGCAGCCGGGAAAGGCACAATGAAATGTCGGACCTCATCTGACTCTCCTGCAACCTAAATGAAGGTCAATACATCTTTATTATAAAATGTTACACCATGCCACAAAGTACTATTATGGCTGACTGTCTTTTATGGTTATTTAAAGTGGA
Organism: Aquarana catesbeiana; assembly: GCF_042186555.1. Classification (NCBI taxonomy): domain Eukaryota; kingdom Metazoa; phylum Chordata; class Amphibia; order Anura; family Ranidae; genus Aquarana; species Aquarana catesbeiana. Next base: position 643,827,531 of record NC_133327.1, read on the forward strand.
CCTGTCAACTACAAAGGACAACATATTATATAAAAATTGCGATCTTCTGCAATTACAGCAATGTTTTTTTTAAATCAAATATTCATCTTATAGTGCCTTGCAAAAGTATTCACCCCCCTTGACATTTTTCATGTTTTGTTGCCTCAAAACCTGGAATTAACATGGATTGTTTGAGGATTTGCATCATTTAATTTACAGAACATGCCCACAACTTTGAAGATTTTAATTTTTTTTTATTGTGAAGCAAACAACAAATAGGACAAAATAACAGAAAAAGTCAATGTGCATAACTATTCACCCCCCTAAAGTCAATACTTTGTAGAGCCACCTTTTGCGGCTATCACAGCTCCAAGTCACTTTGGATAAGTCTCTATGAGCTTGCCACATCTTACCACTGGGATTTTTGCCCATTCCTCCTTGCAAAACTGCTCCAGCTCCTTCAAGTTGGATGGTTTGTGCTTGCGAACAGCAATCTTTAAGTCTGACCACAGATTTTCTATTGGATTGAGGTCTGGGCTTTGACTAGGCCATTCCAACACATTTACATGTTTCCCCTTAAACCATTCAAGTGTTGCTTTAGCAGTGTGTTTTGATTGAGTCATTGTCCTGCTGGAAGGTGAACCTCCATCCTAGCCTCAAATCACACACAGAGTGGTACAGGTTTTGCTCAAGAATATCCCTGTATTTAGCACCATCCATCTTTCCCTCAACTCTGACCAGTTTTCCAGTCCTGACTGCTGAAAAACATCCCTACAGCATGTGCTGCCACCACCATGTTTCACTGTGGGGAGGGTGTTCTTGCTGAAAGTAATGGCTTTCTTCTGGCCACTCTGCCATAAAGCCTAACTCTATGGAGCATAGGGTTTATTGTCATCCTATGGACAGATACTCCAGTCTCTGCTGTGGAACTCTGCAGCTTCTCCAAGGTTACCTTAGGTCTTTGTGCTGCCTCTCTGATTAATGCCCTATTTGCCGGTCCGTGAGTTTTGGTGTGTGGCCGTCTCTTGGCAGGTTTGCTGTTGTGCCATGTTCTTTCCATTTGGTTATGATAGATTTGATGGTGCTCCTAGGGATCATCAAAGATTTGGATATTTTTTATAACCCAACCCTGACTTGTACTTCTCAACAACATTGTCCCTTACTTGTTTGGAGAGTTCCTTGGTCTTCATGGCTGTGTTTGGTTAGTGGTGCCTCTTGCTTAGGTGTTTGCAGCCTCTGGGGCCTTCCAAAAAGGTGTGTATATGTAATGACAGATCATGTGACACTTAGATTGCACACAGGTGGACATTATTTCACTAATTATGTGACTTCTGAAGGTAACTGGTTGCACCAGAGCTTTTTATGGGCTTCATAACAAAGGGGATGAATACATACGCACATGCCAATTATCAGTTTTTTATTTCTGAAAAATAGTTTTACGTATATGTTTTTCTAATTTTACTTCACCAAAAAAAATAAATAAATGTAATGTGGTAAAGCTTCACTTTGTATAGCCAATCATGTGCAAGGAAATTATTTTAAAAAAGCATTTTTGCTTGCAAATGATTGGATGATAGAAATCAGCAGAGCTTCTCCACATTTACTAAGCACTGGAAAAAATGAGTGCAACTGCACTTGCAAAGTGCACAGTCTTTTTGCCTTTAGTAAATCAACCCCTATGGTCAGTGTGTGTTTTTTTATGATAAATGGAGATTAACTGTTTAAATATGTAACTTTATTTCCAGCTAAATGGCCATAGATTTGTTAAAAAATGACAAGGACTGGGATCAAACTGAAAATCATTTGATAGTCACATACATTAAAGCTCTTTCATAAAATATAGCAACATTTTTAGAGATGGTTGAATCATGTTATATCTTACCAGAAAAAAGTAGACTAAAATAAAAAAAAATAAAAAACACCAGGGTGGATTTAATAAAGGCAAATGGACTGCGCACTTTGCGCAGTTGCTCCAGAACTTAGTAAATGAGGGAAGCTATGCTGACTTCCATCATTTCAATCATATGTAAGCAAACATTCTGTTTTTTTTTTTTTCCTTGTACCTGATTGGGTATTCTTTGCAAAGTGAAGCTTTGTCTCATTTACTAAGCTCTGGAGCAACTTCCAAAGTGCACAGTCTATTTGCCTTTAGTAAATTTCCTGTGACATGATTATACAAGACAGACTTCCCACTTGGTTTTAGGAATTGATTAGAGTGGCTGATCTCGGTATTCACAGAGCAAAATCAAGGACAATTTGCCATAAGATTTGATAAAATCCTTGCAATGTGTTTAAAGTAATTACTCTGATCAATGTGGAGTTTTAGCTTTGGCCAGGATACAAGTATTGAAATATTTGCATATTCTTAATAAGCAGCAAATGATCTTTAAACAAGTCCTCACTGACCTCTGCAGCTTCAAGTATTTTGGATCAATTATTTTTCAAAATTCATCTCAGAAGCACTATTTCCCCTGCTTCACCCTTCCAGCAGTAACTCAGCAGCTCAGCTAACCATGCTGCCCCACCCCCCCACCTTGATTCCCCATGGAGGGTACACCTTGATTCCTTAGGGAGGGGAAAGGAGAGTAGCTGAGCTGCTAAGTCTTTGCTGGGAACTCCATGAGCTAAGCTGCTGAGAGAACCACGTGGATGATTTAGGTGCTTCTGCTGTAAAGTTTGAGAATTAATAGCTCCACAGTGCCTATAACTACAAAGGCCAACAATAGCTTGTTTTAAAGCTTATTTACTGCTTTCTAAGAATATGTAAAGTATCTTAACCCAGAATAAACTAGTGCAAGATTTAATGCCCCACTATTTGCCCACTTTTGGTTTCACCCACCCATAGCTGAGCTTGGACAGCTAGACAACTCAGCTTTTCGGCTGAACTACTAGATGATTCTTACAAACTAAATAGAATCCAGCAGTTGCAAAAGTAGCTTTGATGGAGAATCCAGTCATTAGCCCGTTTATAGCTACACCAGATGTGGGGAAAGGTCTTCCTGCCAGGCTATAAAAGCTTGGCTAGCTCCATCAAAAATCGAGATATCTGTCAGATGGAGTTTGAATGATTTGCTGTAAACATCCAGTAAACTACATGGTACTGTTTCTTATATTTAAATTATAAATTAATCAGTTGAGGATGAATAACTGAAAATGAAACACTTTTAAATTAAGCACCTGCTGAGCAAAAAAAAAAAAGAAAAAGAAAATACAGTAGAAAAAATAATTCTAGCTGAGTAGTTTTTTCCAGTTTGCAGAATGCCTAATTGCTTTGTTAATGCTTATTTAATGTACTGTAGATCAGTTAAATGGAGTGAAAAATTACAAAAGAGGATTAATGAGTGCAATTAATCTTTTGAAATCAAATACATTTGATAAGGTACATTTTGTGTGTCTACCGCCTTCACAGCTTTGTGACACTGGGAGTAAAGCTACAAACTCACAAAGTGTGAGCGGCGGTACTCAGATCATTATAACTAGGCAACAGTGCCAACTGCACCCAATGAAATGCGATCTTGCCAAGTTTCCCCAAAAGAAATTTATAGGTACAATTACTGTGAATATATGATTATCCGAAATGGCTTAGTTAGCACTATTTATTTTAATACAACCACAGGTAGCTACTGATGGAGGTTGTATATAACACTGCACACGTAGCTAAAATGTATGTAAACCCAAAATCTATATTTCTCAGCATGTTTGGATTCATGCCTTTTATACTGTTTTCTTAAGAATGTTGTTTTTTTGAATATATTGCAAATTTTTTTTTTACCTGGAGATCCTGCCAGAAGCAACACTTCCTGTTTCAGAATGACAATGCTAAGCCACTGCTCCACCATTAGCAGCTGCATTGTCTGTCTTCAATTGGCTTTTGGGCTGCCTGTCAGTTCTAACACGTTGGCAGACATATGTCAGACTGAAAAAAAACACTTGATAGGCTGACAATGTTCCTGCTAATTGCAAGGGATAGAGTTAGCACTGTTAGCCTGAAACAGGAAGTTATGTCACTAGCAGGATCTCCAGGTGAGAAACTATGTAACAGATGTTCTAAAAACAATTTGCTCAAAAAATAAAACTCTATACATACATAAAAAAAACTCTTTCGAAAAATATTGAAAAATAATAGTGATTATGGTGGTAACCATAAATCCATATATATATATATATATATATATATATATATATATATATATATATATATATATATATATATATATATATATATATATATATATATATATGTATATGTGTGTGTATATATATATATATATACATATATATATATATATATATATATATATATATATATATATATATATACACTCTGCCCTACAGAAATTCTTTGGTCCCCAAAGAACAAAATTGTGAACACAAATTTAGGTAAACAAAACATAACATTCGCATAGAACAAAATAACAGTTTCACAAATGAATGTGATATTTAACACAAAAAACAAAATGTAATATATCGCAGGCAGCTTAACATTTTTTATTAAAAATATAATATATAAAATGTCATACAAAAGGGGAGTAAAGGTTATTGTACAGATCTAGTGGTTAAGATCATAAGGCTTCATGCACACAGGACGTTTAAAAAAAAGGCAAACGCTGCCCAGAAAAAGTGTGTTAAAAATGTGCTTTTAGCCATGTTTTTCAATAGCGTTTACAGGGGTTTATGCGTGTTTAGCTGCATTAGCATTTTTTCGCTTCTTCACAGTAAAAACACTCCCTATAATGTAAAAATGCCTAAAAGCAGCAAACGTGACTTGTTACAATGTTGAGCTGCATTTAGCCAAGGCAGTTAAAAAAAAAAAAACGCCAGATACCCCTAAAAGCAGCTGTAGAAACGTCCTGTGTGTATGAGCCCTAAAAATGGTCCAAAAACATTTTAACATGTTAAGTTTATGGGCTGGGTGCAGCATGGTGAGGCGGACAGTGAACATACAGAGTTCAAGTTCAAGAAAATGAGTATATTGTGGAAGCTCAGCAATACACACAGACAGGCCCGACAGCGAAGCAACCCACTCGGAGCCACTTACAGTGTGAAACAGAGATGTGACGGTTGTGGTGTGGCCAATGGTGCCGACAGCATCTGCCAAGAGGAGTGGAACCCAAAAAGGGGAGGCTTCCTGGAAGGATGGCATAGTCCCTGAGCTTTCCCTATTCCTCCGGAACCTTTCCCTGTCGCTAAGTCTTAAATAGACTCTGCCTGACCCAAGATGGCCAACAAAGTCATATGTGGTGCCAGCATCCCATCAGATATCTGCCTTTCTGTAACCTAGGAAACCATAGAGGAACTAAGTTCCTCTCGACTTCCTCCCCCCTCTGCAATGCCGCTGTGGTCGAGCACCACCTGAAGTGGAGAAAATAGACTGCATCTGCCAATAAGCTGAGGTAACTATAAATACAAAGTCACTGGGTATTCTCTTTTTTCCAAATACAACAACACAACAATACAACAACACACAGTGCATCAAAACTCATATCTGCTTTAAAAGACAATACCAACAGTGCCAGATCACATTATAAAAGGAAGAAAGAGTCAAAAGAAAAAGCAAGGATACAATAAGAGGGAAGAGTGGGGGGAAGGAAGATCCCAAGGACAATACGGATGACTTGCTGGGAAGCCCATGGTTCAGTGGAAATTATAGCTTTCTTACTTACATCTAGTGATGGTGAGTTTGACTGCTAAGAGGATGTCAATCTCTGGGTAGTTTTAAACATTCTCAGGTGGCTCATTCAACAAAGCTACATCTTGAAGATTGAGAAATAGAGACTCCGGTCACCCACCTCAGAAGGGCAAAACTTTATTTCAGTAGTCCCATAATTGGGGGTATTCCATGGAACATTGTACCTTGAATTTGATACCCCCTAAAGCATAATGGTGATAAGCCCGGGAATAGTTTCAACAGAAGGGTCAGAACCATATACCACCTGGTTAAAACTTTTACATTGGCCTCTATCAATGGCACATTCAAATTACCCTTATAAGCCCATTGGAAACAGGAGTCCCATGAGTCTATTTCTATTTTGCCGGTATTCTAATCTCTCTTGTACTGTAATTGAATGGAGGCCGTATAGTGGAGATTCCCCCCTCTAACCTGTTTCCTGTTTACACCATTTGTTGTAAGGTGCGACCTTAGGGTCTACCTTGGATTCCATCCATATGGTATGTATAAAGTGAGAAATTTGATCAAATCAAAAAGTTTCTGACATGGGCATTTTCAAATTTTCATGACAATGACGTAGGGTAAAAGGTGCCCTGTGAGTAAAAAAGTGGGAAATCCTTTATAAGCCAATATTCAAACACCACCAATGTTTTCTTTGTAACTTTTTCTTTCTCTATTTTCACCTGGTGATCCATCTAGTAATTCTGTTATTTTTCTACTTCCTTTAACAGCCAAGTCGTCCAGAAAAAGTGTCAGTTAAAGGGTTTAGATAAGTCATTTACCACTGACAGGGGTGTTTACAATGGTCAACTTTTATTAAAGTATATGTAAACCCTTTCCTTGTAAAACAGCTCATTCACTTTAAAATAGGAACAAAAGGCAAAACATTTGTACATATACATATAAATATTAACACATACCTTTTTTTCCTGTTTCATAAGTGATCATATTCCCACCGTTCTCAGCTGAATAAGTATCTCTGAGAGCTGGGGGAGGGGAAACAGCAGCACACTGATCTTCTCAGTGAGTGGCTGTGCATGGGGGGGGGAAGGGGGGGCATGTCAACACAAGCCTGGTCATTGGATTAGCTCCCAGCACAGCTAGAAAACTGGCCAAATGTTCTCTCATGCCTAATGTAGAACACCAGGGGTTTGACACAAAGGAAGCGATACAAAGTACAGCAGGCACACAAAAATAAAAAGAAACTGTTGCTGTAACTGCCTAAAATGTTGCTTTAATTTGTTACATAAGTCCATCTAAATTTGCTAGTGCAGGGGTAGACAACCTTTTGAGCACAGTGTGTCGAATATTTTCAAAGAAACTGAGTGTGCCGATTTTATAACAAAAAAATGTCAACTTCACACACTTAATCAAGAAAATGATTTCTTATAAAGTAAATGCTGTAAACTAGTAGTGAGAAATTAACATCCTGCACTCTCATGCCTCAGATCAGCCCTAATGTATGCACCTTCACACCTCAGATCACTTTATCCCCCTGCAAATCTGTTTCACCGCTGTACCCCCGGCTCATCTGCCCGACCACTGTAACCTCCTGCTCACCTGCCCCACCACTGTAACCCCCTGCTCATCTGCCCCACCACTGTAACCCCCTGTACATCTGCCCCGCCACTGTACCACCCTGCTCATCTGCCCCACCAATGTACCCCCTTTCTCATCTTCCCCACCAATGTACCCCCTTTCTCATCTGCCCCATTACTGTACCCCCTGCTTTTCTGTCCCACCGCTGAACCCCCTTCTTGTCCCTCCCACCACTGTAACCCCCCTGCTCATCTGCCTCATCAATGTACCCCCTTTTCTCATTTGCCCCACCACTGTACCTCCCTGCACATCTGATCCACCACCGTATCCCTATGCTCTTCTGTCTCACTACTGAATCACCTTCTCACCTGTCCTAACACTGAACCCATCTGCTCATCTGCCCTATCACTGTGACCCGCTTTCTCATCTGCCCCACCAATGTACCACCTGCTCATCTGTCTCACCTCTGTTCCCCCTGCTCTCCTGCCCACCACTGTAACCCCTTGCTCATCTGTCCCACCAATACACCTCCTTTCACATCTGCCCCACTGCTCTACCCCCCTGCTTTTCTGGCCCACCACTGAACCCCCTTCTCATCTGCCCAAACAATAAACCCCCCTGCTCATCTAGCCCAACACTGAACCCCCCTGCTCATCTGGCCTAACACTAACCCCCCCTGCTCATCTGCCCCTACACTGTACCCCCCTGCTCATCTGTCCCACTGCTGAACCCCCTTCTCATCTCTTCCACTACTGTACCTCCCTGCTCATCTGTCCCACCTCTGAACCCCTCCTGCTCATTTTCCCACCCCTGTATCCTCCTGCTCATCTGTCCCACCTCTGAACCCCTCCTGCTCATTTTCCCTACCGCTGTACCCTCCTGCTCATCTGCTCCACCACTGTACCCTCTTCTCATTTATAATATGCGTGATATGCAGAGTGGTGAAAGGAAGCAGAGATGAGACACATTTACGTGTCCTGGCACACTCATCCTGCTGATACAACTCTCACATCCAGCCCACGTGCTTGTATGTGATATATGTGATGTATGTGATGTCACATACAAGCATCTGGAATGGATGTGCAATGATGAGCTCAGGTCAAGGGCATATTCTGAAAACAGTGGGCCTGTGTGCAGGATCATAAGTTAGGCCCCCTCAGCTGAGAAAAAGTGCGGTGCTCTGCGCCACAGGAAAAGTTGGGTGTGATTTTCATTGCGCTGAATATTGGCGCTGGCTTAAGGAGACACAGAGCGCAGGGGTTCAGTAGTAAGTGATGCAAAGGTTCAGGAATATTTTCAACGTAGTTCCCAGAAGCTCAACAGTAATTCCACAAACTGTCAACCGATTGTGGTTTTCTCAATCACAGTGAAATCCCTTCTTTCTGAGATTGGTAGTGGCAACCAAGCGAGTCATCTTCCTCCAGATGGTGGGCGAGCCTAGCAGGACTGTGATTGGCTTTAGCAGTGGCCAATGACAGTCCTCCCCCTCCTGGAAACAGGGACCCCCCCCCAGCAGAACTGCACTCAATCTCTTCCCCATCACAAAAGCTGACGATCGCAGCTACAGCAAAGTTAGAGAACCAAACAAAGTTTCCGATATTTTACAATGTGTGGGGGCACAGTGCCTCCCCTTCAGTGCAGGTGCGGTGTGGGGAACTCTGAAATTGGAATGCAATTGGTGTCTCACTGACATTTCCCTGCTCTGCTGATGGGGAGGGAGTTGAGTGCTGGCAAAAGAGACCTTGCGTGCCGCTTGCGGCAGCAGTGCCAGGGGTTGCCTACCTCTGAGCTAGTGCATTGACAATGCTGCTATCCAAATATGTATTTGTTTCTCCTCTAGTGGAGTGCAGACACCTTACAGCGGTTCTTCAACCTAGAAACAAAAAATGTAAATTCAGCAGCTACAAATACTGTAGCTGCTAACTTTTAATATTAGGACACTTACCTGTCCAGGGATTTAGCATGGTCCTCACCCAAGTCGGCTCTTTGGCCATCTTCGGGTCCAGTTCTCTAGAACCAGACATTGGTACATTGACAGAAACCTGGGGTGCACACTTTTTGATGAAGATTCACATCTAGAGGTGATTGGAGCTAGTAGTCATCTCACCAATTCCCTGTGCTGGTCTCCATGATCAAAGAACCTTCTGTGGACCCTAGAGGTTGGGAACACACAAAGGTTTTTGAATTCAAGGTTCATGGTTGACCTACAACCAAGGGGTCAAATGATATCTTGATCTGCAGGTAACCATCTCATGAGTACTTCTTTGCCCCGGCTTTAGCCTTTAAGCTCTCACGGGGCATATATATATAGCAAGGGCTTATCGTAGAAATGTTGATACAGCAAAATCACTTGGTCATCAGGATCGAGGAGAGCTCTCATGTAAATTGCTGTCAAATGCTTCTACTTGAATTGGTAAAAGTGGCTGAAGTAGCAGATCTAGTTGACTATCCTTTTTCACATAAGAGGTCTTGGAGGTTGACAGTCTTCCCTTTCTGAAACAGCATTTTCAATCCTTAAAGAGGCATCTTTAATGATCTATTTTAAGTATTGCTGAAGGTTTAACTAAAAGTCTCCCCCTCTTCTTTTTTGCATCACTTCTTAGCTGGAGACTAGCTGAAGTGGTCTGGCACCTGTCTGACTCTTTCACCTGGGGCCAGCCAAAAGCTGAGGTGGCCTGGCACTCGCCTGGTTATTTCACAGGGGAACTCTGAATTTCCTCTGAAACATCTGTAAGCTTTCCATCTTTGACAAACTTGGGCAAATCTGTAGTGGGCTATGCCCACACAATTGTAACCGAACACTGACCCTTCCAACTTCTTTGTAATGTTTTTGATGTTTTTCTAGGTTGTGCTGTGGTTCTTGTTGCCAATGGGATTACCATCTCCCTCATTTGAGTCAGCTGTTTTCCCAACGTGGCTATTTTGGAGTTGATGTCTGTTGCACTCATTCATTTTATTCCAACTAACAGTTCCTGTTCTTCACACAACCTAGCAGTGGTGACCAGGTCCATCCTAATAACTTCTCATCTTCATGTCTCGCGCTTCTTTCACACTGTAAAAGGGGCCAAAAGGATCCTGGATGAGCCTTCACATGTAGCGCTTACCCCCTCAGGGGCTGCTAAATTTTGAGTCCTGCCCAAAGATGACCCACCTGTACCTGTACCTGACAGACACTGACACAAGTGGAAATGTGGAATTGGCTTTATTAAACAGGCAAAAGCCCTGAAATGGTAGTTGGGTTAGGTAAATGCAATTTCATTGTGTTTTTATCCAACTTGAGATGTTTTATATGAATCAATTGATCTATGGGTTTGTAGTTGTCCTGTAGCCCTGATGAAGGGGGAGTGCTTTAGACCCTGGGAATACTGTCTTTTGTTATAAACTAACACCAACAATAAAAGATTGTGGACTCTTAGATCTTTTGACTGACACTCTCTGCAAAATTGGAGAAGCGGTTTAACCTCAAACTGTGTAGGGGTTTTTTCCATTGTCAAGGCAGTAGGGATGTGGAACTCGCTTCCACATTCGGTGGTGTCAGCGGGAAGTATTGATAGCTTCAAAAAATACTTAGATGGCCACATAGGAACAATAGAGAACACACTGGAAGAAACCATTACCAGAACCAATCAAAACACTGAATGTATTGAGGGCATACATAAGGGATTGGAAGATGCGCGAAATAAGATTGACGACCTGGAAAATCGGTCTCGCCGTTATAATTTTCGGGTTCATGGCATCCCAGAATCCTTTTTTGATCCCGAAGCTATCATAAAAAAATGTATTAACCACCTCATTCCTGACATGCCTTCCCACAAGATGGAGCTGGATAGAGTCCACAGGGCCCTGACAGCGCCCCGGGGATGATGGACTGCCAAGGGACATTATAGTGAAGCCTCATTATTACGCGGTCAAAGAGCAAGTCATGAACAGAGCTAGAGAAATAGCTGACCTGAAATTGCGGGACCACAAAATCCAGATCTTCGCTGACATTTCACCAGCTACTATTCAGAAGCGCAGAGCTTTAAAACCTTTGCTACAGCCCGATAGCCCAAAATATTAAATACTACTGTGCCTTCCCTTTTCGACTGAATTTTACTTTGCGCAACAAGAAATACTCTTTCTCCACATTCCTAGAGGGTGAAGTCCTGCTGAAAAAACTGGGACTTATATCCGTGGATCCGGAGAAATCCCCCAGCTCCTCCCAACCTAGATCACCTGCCACCAAGCCCGCGCAGAGTTCTCCTCCCCCAGTGTGGCGCTCTACCAGAAGGCAAACCAGGCTCAAAAGCAGACCCCCATGAAAATGAAGGAAAAGACGGCTCTTGAGTTCGATGGAACATTATGGAGTGGAAAAGTCTTTCTTCTTTTTTTTTCTCTCCGGTTGTTTTCCAGTTTTTCATTGATCCTAGGGCAGGATCACAAATAGATCATTTAGGATGCTTCCTGAAATTTTGTTGCTAAAAGTGGGAATGAGGGACCATGGGATTTAGGTTATACTAATTAATATGTCCCTTTTCTCGCTTCTCGGGGGTCTTCTGATTCCCACAGTTATAGCTCCTTATGTTAATGTTGATATTTTTCAAGGCAGGTTAAGGCTAGTGGCGGTTGTCATGTGCCAAGTTTGTCTTTGTTTCCCTCCACCAGCAAGGGGACCAGAGCCAAACCAGGTCCTGGGCTTGCCCCAGGGTGAAGTTTGTAGTCACCCAGGGGGACCTTTCTTCCTGGTTTGGAATACATTTAGTTGAAGTTACTGTCTACTATTGCATAATATCTGTTGATTTCTTATTTACAGGACAGTTCTACCATTAGAAATTCTTCTGAAAAACTTGTTTTTTGTTGTTCCGTTTCTTTTGCAAGTCTACTTTTTCTTTTCTTTTTCTTAACATTTCCCCCTTTTCCTTTTACTCCGGGTCCCCTTGGAACTGGGCCTTCAGCTGCTGAACGTTACTGCAAACCAGGAGGGGTGACCGTCAGTCACAAGGAGGTTGGTGAGTGATCCTTCTACTTCCTTTGTGCACCATGGCAGACAGTACTACAGGGGTCCCCTTCAAATTTGTCACCCACAATGTTAAAGGGCTAAATTCTCAGTTAAAACGGAGGATGGCCTTCCAACACTATAAATCTCTACGGGAGATGTTCTCCTCCTTCAGGAAAAACACTTTCTGCCAACATACAACCCAAAATTTTTACACCATTATTACCCCCACTTCTACTTGGCAAATGGCCCAGGGAAGACGGGCGGTGTGACGATTTGCTTCTCCAAGAGGGTTTCTTTCACACTGGAAAAGAAGATCTGCGATCCAGAGGGACGCTATCTAATGCTTGTAGGGCATCTCAAGGGCTCCCCTAACGCAGGTCAACTTCCCTTCTTTAGAACTTTGCTTCATGCTGAGTCCCCTGACATGAGGGGGATGGTACTCTTAGCAGGGGATTCCAATGTAGCCCTAGACACCATATTTGGCAAGACCAGAAGGCCATCCACCACTGCCAGGCATTACCCTAAAATTGGGTCCAAATTAGCAAAAATGTTACATTACCACAACCTGATTGATATCTGGCGGGAGCTCAACCCTTCCAGGAAAGATTAAACGTTCTTTTCCAACGTTCATCACACCTATTCCAGAATCGATCACTTTTTTACCAACCCTGAAACGATACCCCTCTTCCGGGCAAGTAAGGCAGTAGACGTGACATGGTCAGACCATTCTTTGCTCTGGACATCGTGTGACTCTTTACAACTAAATAGGGGTCCTGCCACTTGGAGACTGAATGAATCACTCTTGAGTAATCCGTCAGTCTGTTTTGATATAGAACAACACCTTAAGAAATACTTTGCCTCAAGCAAACCGGAAGACACCTCACCAGGGATCAATTGGACGGCCCACAAAGCCACGATTAGGGGTTACCTGATTCAAAAAGCATCCCTTCTCAAGAAAACCTCAAATGCTCTTATTCATCATAGAGAAAGAGCTTTGTCTGACCTACTGACCCGACATAAACAAAACCCAAATTTAGACCTTAGACCTTAGAGACAAAATAGACTCAATCCAGCTAGAATTGAAACTCTTGAAATCTGATGACTAGGGCAGAAAAAAATCTTAGATGCTCCCAAGCCTCCTTCTACACGCTAAAAGATAAACCGGGCACCATGTTAGCCCGTAAACTAATACCCTGAGTCCGCAGGACGGAAATCCCTAAGATTAGACGCAAGAACGGCACCCTGACACAAAACCCACAAACGGTAATGAATTTGTTCCACGACTACTATTCTTCGCTATATGGTGTGCAGGAGAATGTATCAACTGGAGCCATGAATGATTTTATTAAAGATCTCGCCCTCCCTTCTCTCTCGACCTCCCATCGGGAGATTTTGGAGGGGGGAATCACGATAGAAGAGGTGCTGGCAGTAATTAAACAAGCTAAGACCTCTAAAACTCCAGGCCCAGATGGCTTCTCTACAGCCTATTACAAAAAATTTGCTATCCAGTTGGCCCCCCATCTTCTCTGGTTCTTTATGGCAATATGAGATGGCACAGCCCTTGATACAGCCTCTAACAAAGCTAACATATGTTTAATTCCAAAACCGAATAAGGACCATACTGACGTGGCAAAATATTGTCCAATATCCTTGATCAATAACGACTTAAAACTCTTGACCAAAATATACGTGAATAGATTCAATTCAATTTTAACACAATACATTCATCGACCAGGTAGGATTTGTTCTGGGTAGACAGGCCGTGGACCAGATTAGACAGGCCATAGACTTGATTTCTGCAATGCATTCTAATTGGGACGGAGGAGATAATCGACAGGGCATGCTATTGTCACTGGACCTATATAAGGCCTTTGACACTCTTTCCTGGCCTTTTCTGTTCCACATATTGAGGAAATGGAATTGTGGGACAAAATTTCTTAATTTAATGAGTACTTTATATTCAAATCCGTCGGACAAAATTTATTGGGTTTGGTCGTACATCGGACCTTTTGCAAATCCAGATAGGAACTAGGCAAGGATGTCCTCTGTCAACACTCCTCTTTGTGATCGCAATTGAGACACTGGCAATAGCCATTAGATCTAACCCCAATATCCATGGTATCGAAAGTGGCTGTAAGACACATAAATGTGGCCTATTTACCGATGATATGCTACTATTCATATTGGATCCTATCACGACCCTATCCTAATTTTCCTTAATGTCTGATTTCGGAAACATTTTTGAATTGAAGGTAAATCAACTGAAATCGGAGGCTCTAAATATAAGCCTCCCAGAAACAGTCTAATGCTGCGTACACACGAGCGGAATTTCCGTCAGAAAAAGCTTGGATGGTTTTTCCCAAAGAATTCCGCTCAAGCTTGCCTTGTATACACACGGTTACACAAAAGTCCTCTGAACTTTCGAAACGTCAAGAGCACGGTGACGTACAACAGTACGACGAGCCGAGAAAATGAAGTTCAATGCTTCCAAGCACGTGTCTAATTGTTTCCGAGCATGCGTGATTTTTTGCGCGTCCGAATAGCATACAGACGAACGTTTTTCGGATAGGAACTTTTTCCGACCAAAAAATAGAGAACATACTCTCAATCTTTTGCTGGCTGGAATTCCTCCAGCAAAAGTTCGATGGAGCATACACACGGTCGCATTTTCCAACCAAAAGCTCACATCGGTCTTTTGCTGGCGGCATTTCCGATCATGTGTACCTGGTATTAGACTCTATACGGCCATTCTTCTTATTTAAATGGTGTACGCAGGTGCTCCCATATCTCGGAGTCAAACTGACCTCTGATATCGTCACACTGCATAGAACAAACTACAGCCCTCTTTATGAATCAACAGAATGTGACCTGAAAAATTGGCAAAAACACGATATTTCCTGGATGGGTAGCATGGCGGCAGATAAAATGACCGTTCTTCCTCGAATACTTTATTACTTTAGGTCCCTACCAATTCCGGTCCCCCCGGTCTTCTTCCGGAAGTTACAATCCCTGATATATATATTCATTTGGAACAAGGGAGGCTATAGAGTAGCCCGTTCTACCCTGTATAGATCTAAATGTCGAGGTGGACTAGGAGTTCCGCATTTTCTGTGCTACTATAGAGCGGCACAATTGGTCCAATTAGATCAAATTTTTAACGAAAGATACAGACCTGATTGGGTCCACTTGGAGGCACAGGCCAGCCCCACCATTCCCTTAGATCTCCTTATGTGGCTTATCTGACTAGTATTCGACAAGATAGGCAAACTAGGTTTGAAAAAGTGTGGAACTCCTGGATCGCTTATCACCAGGCTCCTTGAGAGAGTGGCTGGTTCGTCGGGAAATACCCGGAGTGAAGGGACCTACCCAACCCTACTCTTTTCTAACCCCCTCATGCAAACATATCTCCCCCTTCCCCCTTCTATCTCTTTTCTCCTCCCCCTTTTTTAATTTTTTTTTAAATAAATTTATTTTACTCAGAACCTTCTAGTTTTTCACTGGGATCATGAGCTTGGCATGGTGGTAGGAACCTCCTGCCCTGTCTCCCCCCTAGGCTGCAGTAGCAGCCAATCAATATCCTCTTCTGCTCACCTCAATCTCATGCAAGAAGGGAGCAACCAGCTGCTGTAGGTAGAAACATTATGACAGGTGGCTTAAAGGGGCCACTAGCGAGTGCTAAAAAAAAAGGAAGCAGTGCTGTGTCTCATCCATACCATCACGTCTCAAGTGCCAGATTTAGACCCTGGAGGCCGGGGCACTTCAAGTTTTGTGGCCCCTCAAAATAGAAATTAAATTATATGACAAATAAAAAAAGCAAACTGAAATTAATTATTCACCACATAAGTTCTAAACAAATATGTTAGGTTCCAAAGAAGACACTTGTATGATTTTTTTTCCTCAATTTTATTGACTGTAAGAATACACATTGTGCAGGTAATTGGAGCTGACAAGTCAAACATCAGAGTTATGCATTACACTACAATATTTACAAAAGTCTTTCTTCCTGCACTTAGCATCTTTAACTAATTCATCAAACTGTATCATCCTGAGGACACAGTTCTCGACAGCCAGTAGGCACAGAGCACTTAGTCTTTTATGGGTCATCGTAGTTCTCAGATATTTCTTTATCAGTGCCAACAACCTTTCTCCCGAACAACTAGTGACCATCATGTTCAAACATATTCTAATGGCTACATTAACACCTAGAAAGGTATCAGCAAACCTTTCATCATGTAAAAAACTGCCTGTTGAGATGGAGTGAGACATGACCAGAGCTTGGAAAAAGGCTGCAAACTGGAAAATTTCCTCAACTAACACATTACTGAAGTCCTGAGGGGAAATAAGCTTAATTTTTTTATAAGACAAGTCTTGGGCACCCTCTGGCAGAGGGGCCCGGGACAATTGCCCCCTTTTAAATCTGACATTGGACGTCACTATGACTGGCATATCAATTGTCGCAAAGGTCTGCGCTACAATTTTTTTTTCAGTGGTTGCTTATCTGACTGTCACAGGCAGTTATATAATATATAACTATAGCCTTGACAGAAACATATGGATCTGTCATTACTGACCTAAAAATGCTAGAGGAAAATAGACTAAAACTCCCTAATAGAGAGTAAAAAAAACATCCAATAAAAAAAAGAGGCACTGGGACTTTGATATGAATTTATACAAGGTAGTGAAAGGGCAAAAAACATTTGAAGAGCCCATTGGCTCAGGTTAGATTGCTCACAACAGACAAGGCTACCCTCCAGTGGGTACTCCAGCAGGATATCAGAAAAAGACGTGCATATATGGAGAGAGCACCAGACTAAATAATAAGAGTCCGAATTCATTCATTGACTTGTTTCCACTGCTCATACTACTGGCCAGGAATCCTTTTAATCCAGCAAACAGCTTCCCTGTACAGGTTCAAACAGGAAAGTTTTACTTTCAGTCCATTCAAGTTTCTAATTTTTACCTGAAGCCCCGATGAAAGGGGAGTTCCCTTAACCCTCAATGTGTTGGCTGTCTTTTAGCACAGTATCAAAACATTCATTTGGACTTTTTTATCTTTTGGTCTGGTGCTCCTTCCAGGAGCAGGAATTTTAACCCCCTTAACATTCTATTCAAATCTAAAGAAACAAAGTTTTGGGAATAAATATACTTTTAAGGGAAACTATGTTGGTTTTGTGTCATTTGTGTTTTTTAAGATAATACTGTACATACTGTAGATTCCCTTTAAAGTAGAAATATGATCAAACTATAAAATCAGAATTGTGGTATAGGCTTGTAGGCAGGTGCAGTTTATCCCTCTTCTGTAGATGGTGCTGTGAAATGGAGGAGAAGAGGAACACTGTTCCTCTGCAGCCACTATAGGTGTCATCAGGGGATCTGTGGTCCGATTGGACGCTGCAACACTGGATGACCTCAGCAGCCATCTTTAGTGAGGGCAATGTTAATAAACAGCAGAGCCCCACTGCTGTTAAGCCAAGTGCCTAGCCCCTGCTCTTCAATTGTTATTTGTTACCTTCACTCAACTGAATAATATTTGTGCCTCCTTACTTGGTCTTGGTATGCCATTTTTCCTTATTGGGTACCGACTAATTGGCCCCACCCAAAGTCTGCTCATACCAGTAGGATTAGGCTGTCTTCTTTTTTCTAAGTAATCAGAAATAATCTCTGCACCCCTGTGGTCTGGCTGACTGCTATTGGCTATTGCATTTTGAAGCACAGTACTGAAGCCCTCATATGTGTATTTTGAAAACCACTCTCGTGATCTTTTGATGTGCCTTTTGTATTTTTTCTTCACTAATCAGATCCATTCTTACCATTCCCTTGTCCAGAAAAAGCAAACACAGACATATAAAATGATTCCGTCTTTCCGGGCAGCAATGTGAAGTAATCCAATTTTTTTTTCTGGCAAGCAAAGACTTTTCAACAGAAACTTTCACCACTCTTTAAAATGGACGCAGTAGAAAACTATCAATTGCATACGCATGGGCTGCAGAGATAAGTGATATCATTAGCAGTTTGCAGCTGGAATAGACAGATATGGCCACACACATTTCAATTTCACAATTTTATTTTAAACTGACTTCCAAGCAGAGCAGTGTCTTGCTTTACCAGAGTAATGCTGGCTAGCAAAGCAGAAAACCTCTGTAAAGGCATCTGAAATTTAACAGCAAGGCCGTTATATTCATTTTCTCATGACCAATTGTTGCTGCCTGCTCTCATTGAGCAGGAATCCGGTCAGCCCTACTGTAGATCAGATTCCATTACATCCTCGCTACATGGGGGGTGAAGCCAGTTTTTGCTTCTGACCACTCATTTTCCTGCCAGTTCACTTTTTTTACCCACTCTCAATAGTGAGGAATAGTGAGGAATTTGGGCCATCTTAATGATGTCACAGTTAAAACAAACGAACAAAAAAAAAAAAAAATGCTATAGGCCGATCTTGTGGAAAGGGGGGGGGGGGGATTGAGAGCATTGCAAGGAGTTCGGCTTTAATTTTAACTAGGGTTTGCCACTGAATGATTAAAACCATTCAGTGGCGCCATATATGTGCTTGTTGTTGTTCAATATATTCTAAACTGATATAGAGCATTTTTATTTTTATTTATTTAGAAGGGAATGTGTATTGGTTTCCAACATATCTTCCTTCTTTTTTTATTATGATCAAATAAGGAAAAAAAAACGTTTAAGTACAAAATATTTCATACTAATTTGTATTTTTTTAGCCATGCTTTCAATTAGACAAAGCCAGTCTTAAAGGATTCCGATTTTGATGTGCTGTTTCTTTAGATAACACCTGTTAAACTAATTATTTCTTGTGTATTAAATGTTTAATTGTGAAAAAAAAATTCTGCACATATGGTAAGAAAATATATAAAACATGATTTTAAAAACTTTAAAATATTTAATATAAAACTGACCCAAAGCCATGAGGAAGAGTTTGTTGTCACATGACCATTAAACCTACAGGTATATTAGACTGGACATCCCGTTTTTCCCCTTTGCAGCTATAAGAGCTTTAACTCATCTGGAAAGGCTTTCCATAAGATTTTACAGTGTGTTTGTGGGAATTTGAGTCCATCCAGCTTCCCCGAAGGCAATGGTGAGACATGGTGATATCACTCTCACCTCCCTGAAGCTTTGGATGCTGGACCCCAAGGTACATTTTTGTACATACTTTTTTTCAATGGCTTTATCAAGCCATTTGTATTTGGTGAGGGTGGGTTTGTGAGTGAAAGGTCTGCTTTAAAATCCTGATATAAAACACCTTCTTAAAATACACCCAGTAATCAAATCAAACTAGAATTGTTTTTCTTAGTAGATTAGTGGAACTTTTTCTCAGCCTGTCTATTGAACGACTGTGACATGGCCTGAGTAGAAGCATCCGTGTCATATGGGTCCCTTAATCTTGCTTTGGTGATGTACCAGAGAAACGCTGAACTGACTGCAACAATTTGGCAGCTATGAGAATAAGGAAAATTTTAGTGGAAATCTAGATCTGAGCACAAGGATTATCATCAGCAGTCAGAAATCATTCTGCAGCAGAACACCAAGACGACAGGCTAAGACTTGTGCTATCACATCGGGTCAAGTAACTGAGTTTGCTCAAACCTGCAGCAAAACATCATACTGTAATGTACAACGCATTTTAACCCTTTTATTTACTGAAGAAATAGAATGCTCACTTGGTCCACTATATCTTGAAATACCCAATTATGTGCAGAGGGATGTAAAAAAATTGAACTTTGCTTGCACATGATTGTTTTTTCTTTGATGAAGTGTTGTGCCTTATCACAAAACACGTCTGTTTGTCACCGCTGGCTACCGAATAGAGAACAACTGAATATCTCTGTATGTAGTGTATCTTTAGGATGATAATAATAATTTGATGATTGAAGAGAAAATGTAACCTCTTTATTAATATGTATCTAACACATGGCCCAGCGTCCAAAACTTCTGGGAGGTGTGAGTGACGTCATTGTGCCTCATGTGTATCTAAACTCCAAAACCAGGCTAACACATTTTATGCAAGTACAGAATGATTCTTATTGATCCTGCTAGAACCCCAGTTTCCTTGTACCTGAGTACTGAACTGATATCTCCAATGATGTTATCAGCTTTCCAAGCTATCTTCACTAAACTATACAACCCCACCTCTATATGTAATGGGGATAAGGGGAGAAGGAGGGTCCAAATGAGGAAAGCAGCCTAGGGTGACAAGGCGGCTTCTCCATAGATACAGTACAGTATGTTAGCTTTGCTCTGGATGCCCGTGCAATGAAGTTTCCTTGACAGACCTGTAGCTTCTGCCAGAACAGCCAGTCAGTGCCTCTATCCCAGCCCATGGCTGCAAGATAAGCCTACAGTATTTGAAAGTACTTTATCATGTATGATTATGGAACAGCAGGGTTTAGGTTGGCCTTAAAATGAACCTGTCTCCAGATAAAATAAGTTGGCTGTATCTATGTTTTTTCCACCAATGTACCCCCAGGGACTGCAAATTTTGACAGCCTGTGAGTGTGACCTCTAGAGAGATGCATGCTTGGATTATTTAATTCAGACATCTCATGACTCAATTCAACAGCTGCAATTTGAGGTTTAAGTTCATCTAGGTTTCTAGGATATGCAAACGTTGCTTTAAAAAAAAACACAGGTATAGCTACATGTTTTGTTTTGTTTTTTATGCCTGGAAATAGGTTCACTTTGAAGCAGCCTGGGGAAGTATTACAACTTTGTTTTTCATCGTTGAACGAATGTTATTTTAATGCAAGAGCAAGCATGTAGTGACATACCTTTGGCCCACTCAATAGCCAGAGCCAAACAATGGCCTGATCATTTCTGCAAATAGGGCAGAGCCTCTGTACATTCCCACTGTCTATGGGAAGGAAAAAAAAGGGTCACACCCTTTAAATTCCAGTATTGCATGCAAACAATTTCTTCTTCATTTACTAGGTGGGGCGATCTGGACAAGACGCAACTCATCCTCCAGACGATGAGAATTGGCATACTCCAGTCCTTTCTATTTTCCTCATGTGTATAGCACGTGGACTCTTCACCCCTGCAGCTGGGAACCCCGTGGGACAACAAGATCTATAAGGCCAATTTGGAGGAGAATTAGCTCATCAGAATATCAGGGGAGGAGAGGTTTGGTCAGAGGGTCAGTGAAATATATAAATATAACCGATGAGATGTTGAAAGTTCTGCAGAACATTTACAGACCACCTGTAGGCCAATATAAAAAAAACCTTATTACCTAGTATGATAATTAAAAATATGTTAAAGCTGAACTATGGGCACATATAGAAGACACACATACATCATTAACTTTATTTTTTTTTTAAAGCAAGCAGTAAGTAAGTAACTGAATCCTCTTGTAGTCCCTGTGTAGCAGGGTTGAATTGTTAGAGGAAGAAACAGCACAAAGGGCCAATCAGTTCATGTGCTGAGAAACTGAGAAATTACATGCCAATAGAAGGAGAAAGTCACAGGCTGGGAGTGCTTCCATGACAAGCTGAGCTCAGAGGGAGTGGGTTGAATGATACTGGCCATCAGACTGAGAACATCTAAGGGCAGAACTGTGGGAGAAATGTCAATGTTATCTGTGAATATTGCAGCAAACGCTGTTCTTATCTTTTTTATCCTTTAATGTACTATTCATTTTTTCTCCCTATTTTTGGCTGGAATTCTTGCCTTTCATGAGTTTTGCATGAAAGTGTCTGTGCAAGTTGATAGGTGAAACAAGAAAGTACTTTAGGCAACAGAGAAGATGCCATGAGCAAGCACGCAGTGCAGGGATGCCTTCCTTTGTGTCCCGTATGTTTGGTCATGGGATCTAGGGTCATTTAGCAAAGCACAGAGGGTCCATTTAAAAAGTATGACACACCACTGTACTTTGCACCCACTTAATATACAGGATTGGTTTGATAGTAAGAGAAGCCAGTAAGAAAGAAGGGGTCCTGGGCCAAACTTCAAAACTGACCCCTATCGCTATAGCTATGCTAATGGGAAGCCCTTTTACAAAGAGGGGAACACAAATTCATTTTCTGCTTGTGCAGCTGGCAGTTTGATATATATGGATAAAATGAAAAGTGACCTTATTTTTGTGTACGCACCCCTCAGTGAGGCTTTTGTGTTTCCGGGAAATTAGAAGGGCACCGATCAGTTCTGTGGTCATATATGTGTCTTCTGCCAGGCTTGACTCTTCAAGTTCATCCAGTATTATATTCATTGAGTGTAAACGTATGGGTGATGATGCCTCGGAACAGCATAACCAATAATGAATCAAAGATGTCACCAAACTGTATGCAATGGCATCTAATGCTGCATGCATGTGGGGTTGGATAATCTGTATGTTTCATGAGTGATGTTTAAAGATCCCACCTCATTCTATTCACAACCATTTCCTGCAGAGGGAATGTAAGAACTGATGGCTGTGCTTTGTGGAGAATGAATGAGGGTAAAGGCCATTGTAACATCACAACTAGAGTAATCTGAGATGATTCTTAAAGCCTAAATTGTCTGAGTTTTAGGTAATCACTGCTATGCAGAGTGTTGAAACATGCGCTGGAAGCTTCTTGTAAATAGCAGAACACCTTTACTTTCATGGAGGATATCTTTATCATGGCTTTACATCATGTAGACAGAAACACAGGAGGAGGACAACAAACAAGTGCATAGTGAGGAAAGCAAACACTTCCTCTTATTACAGTACCATAGAATACATATTATAATACTGCAGTGCCACCTACTGGTAAAGATAGGTATAATGCATAAAGTAATGCTCACAGTATAAAGCAAATTTACATTACTTGCTGTTGTTCTTTCAACACCCCTTCTCAACAGTATATGCTTTGTCAAATTATATTAAGCTTCTTCTGGAAATAACTATGATATTCCTTTAACAAAGGCTTGGTGGGTACATCAGCAGTCATCTCCTTTGACGGGCGGTATTGAATGTCAATAACACCTTGCTCATTTTTGTCCCTCAGTAGGTGATACTTGACGTCATTGTGTTTTGTCCTAGGATTGACCCTTTCTGATTGTGTAAGATTTATACATCCCCGGTTGTCTTCAAAAATGGGAATTGGTTTTGACATGTCTATCCCAATGTCCACAAAAAGTTGATGAATCCATATTGCTTCTTGACAAGTGTGTGCTGCTGCAATGTACTCTGCTTCAGTTGAAGATAGAACGACAGTTGTTTGCTTTCAACTAGACCAACTTATGGTTCCTTCCCCATAATGGAAGATAAATCCACTTGTGGATCTGCGGTCTGTGCAGTCTCCGGCCCAATCAGCATCCACATATCCCACCAGTTTTGGATTGGATGTTGCTGGTAACCATAACTTCATCTGAATTGTTCCTTTGAGGTATTGTATCACTCTCTTTACTGCGTTCCAATCGTTCTGACAAGGAGCTGAGATTTTCCTGCATAGTATGCCCACTGCTGCGGCTATGTTATCTCTTGTCACAGTGGCAACATACAGCAGCTTACCGATTGCTCTGTGATACATGTCATTGTTGGGTAGAAAGTTTTCTGCTTCATTGCTCTTTTGATAGCCCGGTTCCATGAGAGTTTTCACTTCCTTTGCATCTTGCATATTCCAAGATTTCAGAGATTTTCTGAGATTGGTTGAGAAGATAACTTCCATCATCTTCTCTCTCTATTTGGATTCCCAGATAGTAGCTAATGCTACCTAGCTCTTTGATTTCAAAATCTTCTTTAAGCTTGTGAACTATCTGATTGTAACCCCCTTCTTGTTCAAAACAAGTTATAATGTCATCAACATAGATAAGGATGTATATCCACCTGTCTGATTCCTGGAGTAGAGACAGGGGTCTGCTTTACTTCTTGAGAATCCTTCTCTGGTAAGCATTTAGTTCACTTTCTCATTCCTCATCCTTGCAGATTGCTTAGGGTCGTAGATGCTCTTCTGAAGTTTACACACAAGGTTGTCTCCTTGCTCAAACCCTGGTGGTTGCTCCATTTAGAGGTCGTCCTTAACCACTTCAGCCCCGGAAGATTTTCCTGCTTAATGACCAGGCCATATTTTGCGATACTGTACTGCGTCGCTTTAACTGACAATTGCGTGGTCGTGCAATGCTGTACCCAAACAAAATTGACGTCCTTTTTTTCCCACAAATAGAGCTCTCTTTTGGTGGTATTTGATAACCTCTGTGGTTTTTATTTTTTACGCTATAAACAAAAAAAAAAAGACAATTTTGAAAAAAAAAACAATTTTTTTAACTTTTTGCTATAATAAATATTCCAACTTAAAAAAACAAAAACAAAAACATATTTCTTCGTCAGTTTGGGCCGATATATATTCTTCTACATATTTTTGGTAACAAAAATCGCAATAAGCGTATATTGATTAGAAAAAATCTGTTTGATGGGAATTGAATGTGTGGGACTGCCAACATCCTGAACGTAGAGAGAAAGGATATGCAACAAGTGCAGCAAGAACCCTTGGACTTTTAAGACAGAAATGGGAGTAACAGAGTAAGTAAAAGGCAATGAAGTGCCACTTTTATTGAGTACACAATATGATAAAATTTGTGAACATGGACAATAACATTAAAATATACATAGTATACCAATGAACCAATTAATACATGTGTATATAACCCAAAGCAAATAATCCAGGTACTGCCAAAGTCAAGCTGAGGTCAGTCAATGGAGATTTATAGCAGATGTATTGAGATTAAAATAACAGATTTTTTTTTTCTATACAAAGCTAGAGTATTTCCAAATAATCTATCAATATAACAATAGGTCGGATACAAAACCAACTTGGTGGCCTTACCAGTAAATACTCTATTATTGAAGTCAATTATTCACTGTTATATGAAACTTATGTACAAATGTTAATATGATTGTACCAATGTTATTTTCAAACATTAATAAAAGCTTTTTGTTTAAAAAAAAGATGTATTGAGATTAGTACACAGACACAACCAGTGTGCTGTGACAGCAAAGCAAGGGCATAAATTGCCCAGAATTGCCTGTATTCAAGAGTACATTTACTTTTCACTATGCTGGTGAGAGTGCAGACATCACAGCGGCCATGCTCGAACCGAGACATGCCAGCTGTGTGTGAGCACTATAAGTAGGGAGTAGCCCATTGAGGGAGCCAATTCTTGCAGGGGGTGGTGCTGGATGTCCAGCCTCATTTGCTGCATAATGAGCAACTGAGGTCGGGTTCAGAATGGTTCTCTGACGTGGAGGCGCGCGGCCTGAGGGGCAGGGCTACACCACGCGCCTCCACATCAGAGAACTACTCTGAAGCCGACCTCTCTTGCTGCACTCTCTCTCAGCGTATATTGATTGGCACAGGAAGAACATGCAAACTCCAGGCAGGTAGTGTCGTGGTCGGGATTCGAACCAGCGACCCTTTTTACTGCTAGGCGAGAGTGCTACCCACTACACCACTGTGCCGGCCATTTATGGCATTTTTATTTTATTTTTTACTAGTAATGGTGGGGATCTGCGATTTTTATCGGGACTGCAACATTGCGACCACATCGGACCCTTTTTTGGGACCAGTGACATTTATACAGCGATCAGTGCTATAAAAATGCACTGATTACTGTATAAATGTCACTGACAGTGAAGGTGTTAACACTAGGGGGCGATCAAGGGGTTACCTGTGTTCCCTATATGTGTTCTAACTGTGAGGGGGGAATGTGGCTGACTAGAGGAGAAGAGAGATCGTTGTTCCTACTTAGTAGGAACACATGATCTGTCTCCTCTCCCCTGACAGAACTGGGATTTGTGTGTTTACACACACAGATCCGGTTCTCGCTCTGTCACGCCGCGCACTCACATCGGCTCCGGGGACACGCTTCGGCTCTTTACATCTTAAAGAGCCGACGTACAGATAGACGTTTGAATTCTAGTCACTCCTTGACCCTTTTGGCCTGTAGCAATAGATTCTATCCAGGATTAAATTCTGCCAATTGGATGTTCTTGTAGTGATCTGTTTTCCTGTTCTTTAGTTGAACTTGCCACCAGCTTACCAACGGTATCTTACTTACTGCATGTTACAAACACTTATTGCTGATTATACTGCCATTAAAGCGGAGGTCCGCCAATTTTTTTTTTTTTAAGTCAGCAGCTACAAATACTGCAGCTGCTGACTTTTAAAATAAGGACACTTACCTGTCCAGGGCCGCCCGCGATGACGGCGCCTGAAGCCGATCTATCCCTCGGCTGTCGAGTGCTGCCGCCGCCATCTTCGGTAAGGGAATCAGGAAGTAAAACCTTACTGCTTCACTTCCTGGTTCCCTACTGCGCATGCGCGACTCGCGCTGCGCTATCCCACTGGTCCCTGCTGTCTCCTGGGACCTGTGTTGGAAGTGGCGTAGATACCTGCGGGTGGTTCGGGTATCCATGTATTAGACAGGTATCTGCTCACCCCTGAAAGGCGCCAAATGTGACACCGGAGGGGGGGAGGAACTGGAAAAGCGGAAATTACATTTTTGGGTGGAACTCCGCTTTAATCTGCTAGTAAACAAATTTAACTGGTTCACTTTGCATGTGTGTGCCTTTGAATTCTTTGCCTACAACAGAAATGTCAGAACCCAAAGTGTCAGATGTCAGAGGACTTACAAATTCAATGCAACCATTAGGGTACAGTATCTTTAAGTGGCCCTCATGGGGGGTAGCGCTACATTTGTATTCTCCAAGTGTCCAATGCTATATGAATGAAGCAAGAATGTCAAATGCAAATGTGTCTTTATAACACAGCAAAGCAGCTGCTGGACAATTGAAAGTCCATGTAGGTCTGGTGCAAGTGTGCGGTGCTTGGGAAGCTCCTGACAGCCACAATAGCAGTATGAAATTGTAGACTAGCACATGCAGTGGGATTAGGATGCTATTATATTTACCACAGGATTAAAAATCAAAGTGTCCTTCCTTGCTTACATGCTTCAGCCCTATGCGGGCCTATGGCTATGACTAAGGCCCATACAGGCTTAAACATGTCAGCAAGGAAGCGTGTGCCGGTCTACAACTTCAATTTTGCCTTTATGCAGTGTGCTTTTCATCATTAGGTCTGCATGCTCTTTTGCTCTGCAGTCGGGTGATTGGGAGTCATGCCTCAGTTTGGGCCTACATGGTCATATTTAAATCTTCTTTAATGTTTAGTAACAAAACCAATGCAGCAACCCATAGCTCAACCAACCAGATATTAACATTTACTGATCTGACTGCAGCCACTTAAATCCTATGGGGTTATGGCAAATTACCTTTTGCACTGACTTCCTGGGTAAGCCTGAATTTGGCCTTTCCTCTTGTGTCTGCCCCATGCTGGAAAGAACGCAGCTGAACAAGAAACTATTTCTCTAAAATTATGTTTATTTCTTCCTAGAAGTGATCTGGCCTGGAAGATCCAAATCAAATCCATTGTTTCATACCTGGTTGAGGCCAAGTTGACGAGAGGGCTTCCCTGACACCTCTTGCCCATTTCCCCCAAAGTTGATGAGAAGGTGTAACACCCCACAGAGTCACATGGGTGCCTGTAGGAGATCCAGGCCAGGATATCTTGTAGAAGATGCGGAGCTGAAGACTGCGCAGGTGCAGGATCTCAGATGTGTGGTCATGAAGGCAGAAGTTGGAAACAATTGGGCAGTAGAGGTACAGAGTCAGGAACCAGGAGCAAAGTTCATTCAAATGCACATCCTCAAGCTAATGCTCGCGCACATGTGCACATGTAGATGCACGCATAGCCCTGATTCTGTACAGAGTTATATAGTCAGTCTGGTTGAAAAAGACACAAATCCATCCAGTTCAACCCACAGAGAAGAAAAAAAAAAACACACACAAATCAAATACCTCCATACACACTATCCTATACCCACAGTTGATCCAGAGGAAGGCAAACAAACCCCAATAAAGCATAACCCATTTGCTCCAGCGAGGGAAAAAAATTCCTTCCCGATCCCCCAAGAGGCATTTGGATATTCCTTAGATCAACAGTTTTGTGAACTGTTCTGTGCATATGCGTATTTCTTTGAGCACAGGCATGAATTTGGTTTTCCCGACATCCATCTTGTAAGGCTTATCGTGATGGATAAAGACAATTTGAGTTTTGTTAGTCTAAATATCTCTTAAATTGGTTTGTATTGTCATTACAATTTATTATTATTTATTGTCAATATTACCTTTCTTACCCATAGCATTTAATGTAGACTTATCCCAGAATATACATAACATAGCCTCTTGATACCTCTATATGCCAGAGTGCCCTGTGAGCTGGATACTTCAAGAAGGATTTTCAAGCTGTGATCTGTCCCTCCATCATTTATATTGGACTATAAGTGTGGTTTTTGGCCTCAATGTCCAATAGCAAGCTGCAGTTGGTGGGGTGAAGCAAACTGGAGCCTCACAGGCTGGCTGAAGATCACTAGAGGATGGCCAAAGGTGTGTGGCACCCTAGAAGGTCCATAAGGGCACTAAATGTTAAGCGCAAGAATTCCTAATACCAAGGAAGCTGAGGTCTTGTTAAATGAAATGTGTTCTGGAGTCTCTTGGTGGATGGCCAGTGTCCATGAAGTGTGATAAAGTATAGCTCTTGGAGTCGAACCAATGTATTTGGCCACATGATTGCCACCATGGGCAAAACTGGTTGGTAAAATTTCTGAAAAATTATTATTTTTGATAGGCAGGGCCCTGTGTGTGTGTCCACTGCCACATGCTCATCACATACCTATTACATGCTCATCACATGGCCATCAATTCAACAAGGGTAAAGTTTTTTATACTTTCTTTGTTACTATCACTTCTTCCTTTATTCTTGGGGAAAATTAGTGACATTTTCTTTTCTCAGACCATCTTAGTGCCATGACAAATACTATCTCACAAAGACGACCCCCTGCAAGGAGCAATGCATTATGCAAACAAAATAATAAGACTTCCATATTCAGTAGGGATCATTGTCATGAAATACAAAGGGAAAAAACACATCACGGTTTCTATTTCCATGCCAACCTTTTGCAATTGCAATATCTTTTCGTTTCTCCAGGCACCAATTATCTGTTCTGCCTTTTTTTTATTGTTACCAATTAGATTATAATTTGGGGCAGGAAATGAGTTTCATGCCTAATGTCACATAGCTTCAAAATATATCTAAAAGCTATTATTAGCTGTAGAGGTGCGTGATTGGCCAGCGGTGAAGAAATTGTTTTTGAATATATTTGCCAACAGCTGCACGGAGCTTAGTGCTCTAAATTGTCTCTTGAAACAGATTGAAGTTATCCCTAGACACCGTTTGCATGGTTCCATTACCCTATTTAATGCTTTGAGATACAAGTTTGTTATTATCACAGGGAAATTGTATGTTATGTCAGCTAAACACTGGTTGCTAAAGGAAATTCGCATTTGTTTTTTATTTAGGTAAATCTACAGGCTAGTGGTAAACGTTTTAGGGTTTGTTGTGGTTGTAAAGGCTGAAAGTGGTTGTAAAGTCTAAAGTTTTTTTTTTGTACCTTAATGCATTCTCTGCAGTAAAAAAAAAAAAAAACTTTTCTGTGCAGTGCCCCCTCCGCTTATACTTACCTGAGCCTGATCTCGATCCAGCGATGTGCACGAGTGCAGCCCATCTCTTGGCTCTGTCTCCCCTCATTGTCTCAGACACAGCAGTGCGAGTCACTGTCAATCACAGCCAATGAGGAGGGAGTGGGGGGGGGGGGGCAGGGCAGAGCCTTGCTCTGTTAGTCTATGGACACACAGAGCCAGCTCAGAAGTCAGCAAATGAGAGCAAGTGGCTTTCTATGGGGCACTGGGTGGGTGGGGGGGTGGAGAGCCAGGACGTTGGTGGAACACCTCAGAAGAGGAGGATTGGGGCTGCTTTGTGCAAAACCATTGCACAGAGCAGAAAGTTTATCATGCTTATTTTGACGACCGGTATTATGTTAAATACCAGTGTTATGGCAACAGCTAGCCATCGGTAAAGCCCGGCTGACCCATCGGTAAAGCCCGGGAGCGATCCGATGCGGCCATTTGCTGTACAGGAAGACAAGTGAGGCCAAGATGGCTGCCACTTGTCTCTATGCCCTTGGAGCAGAGTTTCTCAACTCCAGACGCCCCAACAGGTCATGTTTTCTGGCTTGCCATTATTTTTCATGTTTCACTGCCTTAGTAATTACCACAGCCATTTATCTGGGGGAAATCCTGAAAACATTACCTGTTGGGGTGCCTGGAGGACAGGAGTTGAGAAACACTGCCTTGGAGGGCAGGCGCGGCGCCTGACGTCACTTCCGGTTTCCGGGCCATAACAAAGTTGGGGCAAAAATGGAATACACAGCTTGACAAGTAAGCATTCTTTTACAAAATGGGGCACAGCATATTGATGCACCAAGGACTCTGTAATGCATAGGGATTTTCTTTCAGCAAATGTCAATAAAGGTAAACTAACTAAATAGGTAGTCATTGATTCTAAAAAATATAAGAACATATAGAAACCTAAACACATCTTTTGTAAAATAAGATGAACTTCAGCTTTTAAAACCTCCTTACTATAAATGGTGGGATATGTTCCCGACTCATTAGAACTGAACAAGTCTCTTGGATAAGGGATGAAACATCTTTAACATTAAGGAACAAGTGCAGATAAAAGTGAATAACTACTACTAACTAACCATTTAAGTAGACGTACACCATAACTGGCTGATATTTAGTTTAGAGGGGACTGGATACAGTGGAGAAAATAATTATTTGATACCCTGCAGATTTTGTAAGTTTGCCCACTTACAAAGAAATGAAGGGTCTATATTTTTTATCATAGGTGTATTGTAAATGATAGAGACAGAATATCAACCAAAAATCCAGAAAAGAACACGATACAAAATGTTATAAATTGAGTTGCAGTTCAGTGAGTAAAATCAGTATTTGATCCCCTACCAACCAACAATAATTCTGGCTCCCACAGACTGGCTACAGTATGTGCTCATGTGGTACACAGATTAGTCCTGTCAATTTAACCGAAAGACGGCCACAGCGCGGCGCTCAATTGTCGGGAGGGCGTCCCTGGATGTCCTCCTGTTTACATCCCCCCTGCGCACCGACGCAGGCGTGCATCGGGGGAAATCTGTGTTGGCCGTGTCCCTTGGACACAGCCAATCACAGATCATGCTAAATGGCCAATCACAGCGGCCATTTAGCACTCGATCCGAGTGTCCAATCAGAAATTATCTCATATGTAAACATATGAGATCATCTCTCATCGCCGGCTCTCCCTCCTCACACAGAGACCGCGTGTGAGGAGGGAGAGCTTCCTGCAGCGGAGTGAGTGTAAAAATAATACATTACAGTGCCACACACTAACACAACACAGTTCCCACAGTGCCATCTGTCCCCAGTGCCACCTGTCCCCAGTGCCACCTATCAGCGCCATCTGTCCCCAGTGCCACCTATCAGCGCCATCTGTCCCCAGTGCCACCTATCAGCGCCAACTGTCCCCAGTACCACCTATCAGCGCCATCTGTCCCCAGTGCCACCTATCAGTGCCATCTGTCCCCAGTGCCACCTATCAGCGCCAACTGTCCCCAGTACCACCTATCAGCGCCATCTGTCCTCAGTGCCACCTATCAGTGCCATCTGTCCCCAGTGCCACCTATCAGCGCCAACTGTCCCCAGTACCACCTATCAGCGCCATCTGTCCCCAGTGCCACCTATCAGTGCCATCTGTCCCCAGTGTCACCTGTCCCCAGTGCCACCTATCAGTGCCATCTGTCCCCAGTGCCACCTATCAGCGCCAACTGTCCCCAGTACCACCTATCAGCGCCATCTGTCCTCAGTGCCACCTATCAGTGCCATCTGTCCCCAGTGCCACCTATCAGCGCCAACTGTCCCCAGTACCACCTATCAGCGCCATCTGTCCCCAGTGCCACCTATCAGTGCCATCTGTCCCCAGTGTCACCTGTCCCCAGTGCCACCTATCAGTGCCATCTGTCCCCAGTGCCACCTATCAGTGCTATCTGTCCCCAGTGCCACCTATCAGCGCCAACTGTCCCCAGTACCACCTATCAGCGCCATCTGTCCCCAGTGCCACCTATCAGTGCCATCTGTCCCCAGTGCCACCTGTCTCCAGTGCCACCTATCAGTGCCATCTGTCCTCAGTGCCCCCTATCAGTGCCATCTGTCCCCAGTGCCACCTATCAGCGCCAACTGTCCCCAGTACCACCTATCAGCGCCATCTGTCCCCAGTGCCACCTATCAGTGCCATCTGTCCCCAGTGCCACCTGTCCCCAGTGCTACCTATCAATGCCATCTGTCCCTGTGCCACCTATCAGTGCCATCTTTCCCCAGTGCCACCTGTCTCCAGTGCCACCTGCCCCCAGTGCCACCTGTCAGTGTCACGTGCCATCTGATATCAGTGTCACATATCAGTGCCATCTATCATCAGTGTCTCCTGTCAGTGTCACGTGCCATCTGTCATCAGTGTCACGTGTCATCAGTGCCACGTATTAGTGCCATCTGTCATCAGTGCCACGTATTAGTGCCATCTGTCATCAGTGTCACGTGTCATTAGTGCCATCTGTCATCAGTGCCACATCAGTGTCACGTGCTATCAGTGCC
Organism: Aquarana catesbeiana; assembly: GCF_042186555.1. Classification (NCBI taxonomy): domain Eukaryota; kingdom Metazoa; phylum Chordata; class Amphibia; order Anura; family Ranidae; genus Aquarana; species Aquarana catesbeiana. Next base: position 643,860,267 of record NC_133327.1, read on the forward strand.
ACATATCAGTGCCATCTGTCATCAGTGCCACATCAGTGTCACGTGTCATTGTCCTGGTGCTCCAGGGCCTTCAAATGTGTAATAGGTAATCAACAAGTTAGATGTGTAATTTATGCTCCTAGAACACGTGATGGTGCTCCCTGCATGTTGGACCTCTCTATGTGGCCAGGCATTTGAAAAGTCCCACACATGTGGTATGGTAATACTCAGGAGGAGTAGCAGAATGTATTTTGGGGCGTTATTTGTGGTATACACATGCCATGTGAGAGAAATAAAAATAAGGAAAGGGTTTCCGCACTCACGGACCTAGAGGCTTGCAGCCCCCCCTTGCACTTACCCCCGAAGGGGTGAGTTGAATAGTGGAAGGGATTGATTAGGGGTAGATGGCGCTACCTTATCTGGGTATCTTGACTTATAATTTAATGAACCTCAAAAGGAACCAGGTACTATATAATAATAATAAATGCACCCCTTTATCCCTCATTAGGTAGTGGATCTAGATGTCCCCTGTTACCTGAGTGGACTGTGCTAGCAAATCAGTCTCATACCTATATACAGGTGTACACCATGTGATTAATCAACACAAATTAAGTGACAATTGATAAAAAAATCACTAGTGGCAACCAAACAAACCAAAAATAAAGTTAAAGTTAAATAAAATACCACGGTACGAACTTATATTAATCCCCAAATGTGTCCAAATGTGCTTATAAACAAAAATGTGAATATGAATAGTCCCAACATTAGACATATAGTGCAGGATTGCTCATTAGATAATATAGAACTGATGGAAAAATAATGGAAATTAGTGAACAACTTAGTGGAAAAAATTTTTTGATGAAAAAAATATATAGTGTAAAAAGTGAAATAAAGTCCAATAACAGGAAGTGAAAACGTCTGTAATCGGTGACTTTCGTGAAACCAGCTGATCAAATCCAGTGACTTGCGGTGCTCCCCCTCAAAGATCCCCACTCACCAGCTCCCTGCACCCCTGCAGGGGTAGTAGGCATGTAATAGTAGGCAGCAATAAGATGTATATGGGTCGTCAAGGTCCACCGCTCAAGCTGTAAGGTATCCTTCAGTGTATGCTCATAGAGAAGAAACAGGGCTCCATAGTGTGATACTTTTTAAAAAATTTTTTATTTATCACAACAGTACAAAAATAAAAATAAACCAGGTGAATAAAAAGTTCAAAAACCAAGCCAAACAGTCACACAGCGTATAAGCTGTTTCGTATGGAGAGTGCAGGCCGTCTAGAACCGTCAGCTGCGCGGCGTGCGCCTCAGCTGCGTTCCACACTCTCCTACTTCCGCGTGTGACGTCAGTGCGTAGCTCCGCCTTACGCGTTTCGTCATCGACGTTATCAAAGGCGCAGCTAGCGTACCTCGTCCTATGTTATTTAAAGACAAGCTGTGTATGTGTTCCTCCCACTCTCCTCCCCTGGGTGTACTCATAGTCTCATGTCGCCTCCCAGACCAAATCATTGTAGGGCGGAGAGGAGATCCAATTGCCATATATGGGAGCCTGAACTTATATCTCCGCTTGTCATTAAAAAAGCAGACTTAACAGCATGATCCTTAACAACATAGATAGTAATGTGCTCAATTGACCTCTCAGAATGACTAAACGATACCAACTCCTGCTCCAAGCTGTTTATATGCAGAGATAAGAGGGGGAATAGGATGAACCATACGTTGGGTAAACCTAGTGGTAGCCCGATGTATTACCACTCTACCCATAGTGTTGATGACATGATAATCCCTAGCCTTACGGGATATCAAAATTAAAGAGTGTTCCAGCCCCCCACTTCTAGCCCCCTAGGGGATTATATTCATCAATTATTACTGCATAAGCTGGATTAAGGAATAGGTATCGGCATAGTAAAAACAAAACATATACATGTATAAAATAATTTAATCAATAAAATTAAAATTAAAAATTAATTAAAAATGAATTAATAAAATTATATATAAAAACATTAGAAATAATTAAGAAAAAAAATTTTTTATTTAAAAATTAGGATTTTTTTAAAAAGGAAGCAATATAACACATAGTGGACCCCTGTGTTCATATGATGGAATAGTATACATGCTCATGCATGATGATGTTATATATTCTGGCAAACCACCCATCAGTAGCCCCTCGAGTGTATGTACACCCCCTCATGACCCCTCTCAGGGTCAATACCACATATGGGGGCTCCACATGTATACCCCTGACCATAGGTACCCATGTCAGACAGAATACCTTGGGGGCCTGTGTACCCCCAGGCTGTATGGTATAGGGAAAAAGCCCCACATAAAAGGTCTTAGGTATGTCCTACATAGAACAGGGGGGGCATGATGGGGCACCTGAGGGGTGCCACTACCAAAATCAATATTAATTTTAGGATCAATATTAATTGATCCCCCCAAAGGGCTTTTCATATGGTAAAAACAGGTCCATAGCTAAGGGTTAGCTATAAAACAGTTCAGATCTATATCCAGATTTAACCCCCTCGGGGCCAGGGATTGTAAGCGGTAGATCCATTCGGTTTCATTTTGGGAGATCAGAGTGAGTTTGTTGTTTCCTCTCCAATGATCTTCCACATGATCTATACCATAAAACACAAGCCCTGTGGGGTCTCTCTGGTGCACCTCATCAAAATGTCTAGACAAGTGGTGTTTGGGGAACCCCTTCTTTATATTATTAATATGTTCCCTAATTCTGACTGCCAGGGGGCGGGTGGTTCTGCCCACGTATTGAAGGTGACAGGGACATTCTATAATGTACGTGACGTAAGTGCTCTGGCATGTGATTAGTTTCCTGATTTTGTATTGTTTGTGGTCAACTGTAGATTTGAATGTTTCTCTCTTCCTGGGTTGTGGTTTGCTGACCCTACATGCTAGGCACCTACGGCATTTATAGAACCCTTTTAGGCCTGTGCTAATTTTTACTTGCTTCGGGGGGTCTACAGCATTATGTACTAGAAAATTACGAAGATTAGGTGCTCTCCTGTAGACAAATTTGGGTTTTCTAGGGAGAATTTTTGATAGAACTCTATCCTCTTGTAGGATAGGCCAATACCTGTGGATAATCCGTTCAACGTCCTTGTATTGATTATTGTACCCTGTGATGAACAGAATCTCTCCTTGTTCGTTTTTCTTCTTCCTTGTACTTTTAAACAGGGTCTTTCTGTCTATCTTCATAATATCCGATTTCAGTTTTGATAGAGTGTTGGCTGTATATCCTTTTTCTTGAAACCTCTGGATAAGCACATCTGCTTGTTTATCAAAATCCGCAAGTAAGTCACAGTTCCTGCGGAGCCGCATTAGTTGGCCCTTCGGGATATTTCCCTTCCACCTCGGGTGGTGGCAGCTGGAATTGGGTATATACCCATTGCGGTCCGTTTCTTTAAAAAAGGTGCGGGTACACAGAGATGTACCTGTCTTGAAGATTTCTAAATCAAGATACTCAATCTTCTCAAGGTTCCATTTTCCTGTAAAGGTGATTCCATATTTGTTAATGTTCAATTGTCGAAGGAATTCCTCAAATGTATCCGGTGTTCCGTCCCATAGGATGATCAAGTCATCAATGTAGCGCCTGTACAGCTTGATTTGGGAGATTTGCTGGTTGTAAATGCACTCCTCCTCCCACATATCCAAGAAGAGGTTCGCTACACTGGGGGCATAACGTGCCCCCATGGCTACACCTTTAGTTTGTACATAATAGTTGTTACTGTACCAAAAATAGTTACATTCCATGGCCATCTTCAGCCCCTCCAGGATGTAGTTAATCTGCTGCTGCTTCATCCCTGTTTTTTCATGCAGCGCCTTCTCTACTCCAGCCAGCCCGTCTTTCTGTACAATGCTGGTGTACAGTGAGTTAACATCTATGGTTGCTAGGACCCAATTCCCTCCAACTTGAATTTCCTGCAGTTCCTGAATGAGCTGTTGGCTATCCCGTAGGTAGGATTTCCCTTTTTGGACTATTGGTTTAAGGTATTTGTCCAGGTATTCTCCTAACCTCGAGAATATGGAATTGATCCCACTTATTATGGGCCTGCCTGGTGGCTTATGCAATCTTTTATGTATTTTTGGTGTGTAGTACATGACTGGAGTCTTGGTGGACCTTGAGAACAGATATTCAGCCTCTTTTAGATTTAGTATCCCTAGTTTCTTCCCCTTATCAATGAAGGTCTTCAGTTTCCTTTGGTACTTTTTCTTAGGATTGCTCCTTAATCTCTGGTAGGTGTTCTCTACCTTTAGTAGATTCTCCATCTCATCCTGGTAGTCCTTCTTGTTCAGAATGACCAGTCCTCCCCCCTTGTCCGCTGGTCTTATAATCACCTCATGTCTTTCCCCTAATTTTTTAATGGCGTCCCATATATGTTTCCCTTTTCTGTCTTTCCTCTTTAAATTTCTTAGATCTTCTTCAACCATCTTCTTGAATGCATTCATGCATTGGCTCCCTGGTGTCTTTGGGTTATAGATGGAATTGTTTTTAAGATTAGTTTGTACATACTCAGGGGCTTCCCGTATACCATCTCCTTGATTTAAAGCAAAGTGTTTTTTGAGGTTGAGTTTCCTCATAAATTTCTGAAGGTCAATGTAAGCTTCGAATTTATCTAACGTTTTCTCAGGTGCAAACTTGAGTCCTAAATCCAGTATCTTGAGTTCATCGCCAGAGAAGGTAGAGGAGCTCAGGTTGAATATTCCTTTTCCTAGTATACTCTCCTTCTTTTTCTTCCTACCTCCTCTCCTTCCTCTTGTCTGCCTCTTCTTTCCGGGTAACCTGGTATTGTGCCCCTGTTTCTTTCCTGATTGTATTCCCTCCCGTTGTTGGGATGTGTCCATTCTCCGGGGTCCTGTCTCCCCACAGGTGTGGGGTTGCCTAATCTTCTCTGTCCGCCTCTTGGGGGTCCTCCTCCATTCCCCCATTGTGCTCTCCATCCTGGGGTCCTGTAGGGGACACGAGCTTTCCACCTTCCTGGGGGCCTGTCCTGGTAATCTTCTCTGCGAAAATCCCATTGTTCTTCATATTCTCTCCCATATGAGGGGTGAGAATACTGTACATTTCTTATAGGCCAGAATCTGTTGTATGTGGGGACATTAAACCTCCTGGATGTTCTATGGTCTGAGGGCTCCCGGTAGCTCACCCTCCTCTGATTGGGTGTGTAGCCATATTGCTGGGGCGTTCTTGGTCTCCCTCTAGTGTTCATCATAGGATATACTGGCGTCCCTGGTGGCGGGGTATTTTCCCTTAATCTCCCTTAATCCCAGTATTCTAGCTTCAATAGCCTCTTCTGAGGTATCTTCCATTAAGGTGTCCTCCATGTCATTAGTGGCATCTTCCAGATTGGATTGCCATTTATACACTCTGTTGTTTTTATAATCCAGGACATCCCTTTTAAATTTCTTCTGTTTTTTTGCCTGCACTTCACCATCATACTTCTTAATATGTTCTTGTAATTCCTTTTCTTTATCTTTGTAATCCCTCTGGCTAACAAACGGTGCTAATAGGCCTTTTATTTCTGCGATATTGGTTTCTATCAACCTTAACTTAAATTGTCTTCTTTTGACAATGTTTTGGAGTAACTCTCCTTCACATTTGTTAAAAAATGAAAACCAATCCGCCATGAGACCGGCATCATTGATGTTATCATTGGGATGCACTTCCCATCTATGCCTCCTTGGGGTCATTTTTGCCGTAATATATGTCTCTAGTGTGGCGACATCCCACCATACTCTTAATTGCTTCTCTAAGGTATGTTTAAGTTGTCTCATCAGGCTATGCATATCCTGTGCGTTGGTAACCTGTTCTTGACAAAAAATGCCTCCTAGATCTATACTTCTATTATGCATGTACCCAAATATGTCCATAGCTGCAGAAAAGATCACACACCAACAGGTGGTGGGTGAATTGAATAAAAATAAGGAAAGGGTTTCCGCGCTCACGGACCTAGAGGCTTGCAGCCCCCCCTTGCACTTACCCCCGAAGGGGTGAGTTGAATAGTGGAAGGGATTGATTAGGGGTAGATGGCGCTACCTTATCTGGGTATCTTGACTTATAATTTAATGAACCTCAAAAGGAACCAGGTACTATATAATAATAATAAATGCACCCCTTTATCCCTCATTAGGTAGTGGATCTAGATGTCCCCCGTTACCTGAGTGGACTGTGCTAGCAAATCAGTCTCATACCTATATACAGGTGTACACCATGTGATTAATCAACACAAATTAAGTGACAATTGATAAAAAAATCACTAGTGGCAAACAAACAAACTAAAAATAAAGTTAAAGTTAAATAAAATACCACGGTACGAACTTATATTAATCCCCAAATGTGTCCAAATGTGCTTATAAACAAAAATGTGAGAGAAATAACCTATTACAATGACAATTTTGTGGAAAAAAAAAATCTTAATTTTGCAAAGAATTGTGGGAAAAAATGACAACATCAAAAACCTCACAATGCATCTTTACCTTGGAATGTCTACTTTCAAAAAAGGGGTCATTTGGAGGATATTTGTACTTTCCTGGCTTGTTTGGGTTGCAAGAAATGAGATAGGCCATCAGTACATCAGGTGTGATCCATTTTTTATCATTTTGCACCACAGCTTGTAGACTCTCTAACTTTCACAAACACCAAATAATATCCACTAATTTGGGTTATTTTTACCAAAGATATGTAGCAATATAAATTGTGGCCAAAATTTATGAAGAAAAATTAATCATTTGCAAAATGTTATCACAGAAACAAAGAAAAATGCGTTTTTTTTTTCAAAATTTTCGGCCTTTTTTCATTTATAGTGCAAAAAATAATAAACCAGGCAGGGGCGGATCCAGAGCCTAGTCTCGGGAGGGGCACTGCCAGAAAATATATTTTTTTGGGGTACATCTATCGGGGAAATGGCTGGTGTTGGCGCTTCAATCATCACGGCACCATGGTTGTTATGGTGTCAGGATGATTGAAGCGCATTATTACTATAATTACATTGTTATAAAAAATTAAATAGTTTAACTCACCATAATGCAGAATCAGTGGGAGCCCCGAGTGTGTCACTTGCCATGTCACCTGTCACCAGATGCAGATTGTCACTTGCCACGTCGCCTGCCACATGTTGCGGATTGTCACTTGCCATGTCACCTGTCACCAGATGCAGATTGTCGCCTGCCATGTTGCGGATTGTCACTTGCCATGTCACTTGCCACGTCGCCTGCCACGTTGCGGATTGTCACTTGCCATGTCACTTGCCACGTTGCCTGCCACGTTGCGGATTGTCACTTGCCATGTCACTTGCCACGTCGCCTGCCACATGTTGCGGATTGTCACTTGCCACGTCACCTGTCACCAGATGCAGATTGTCACTTGCCATGTCGCCTGCTACATATTGTGGATTGTCACTTGCCACGTCGCCTGTCACCAGATGCAGATTGTCACTTGCCACGTTGCCTGCCACCAGATGAAGATTGTCACTTGCCACGTCGCCTGCCACATGTTGCGGATTGTCACTTGCCACGTCGCCTGTCACTTGCCACCTGCTAAGGTGGTCTCTTGTGTCCCAGAGACAGGCAGCAGAGAGATGGTGTAATCTCTCTGCTGCCGCAGCTGCCTGCATGGAGGGGGGGAAGTTGAACTGCAGGGATGCAGGGCGGGCGCCGGGCGGTGAGAGATGATGTCATCTCTCTGCTCCCCTGCCCGCCGGCTCCCTGATTGGCCAGCAGGCAGCAGCCCGCCCACATTGAGCGGCACATGTCAGCAGCGGCTCTCTCACCTATGGAGCCGTCCAGCGGCTCCCTCAGTCACGGAGCCGCCCGGCTCCTCTTTCATTCACGGAGCCTCCCGGGGGCTCTCTCACTCACGGAGCCGCCCGGCGGCTCTTTCACTCACGGAGCTGCCCAGCGGCTCTGTCACTCACTCACGGAGCCGCCTGGCGGCTCTCTCACTTACGGAGCCGCCCGCCGGCGGGCTCTCTCTCGCACCCTGCTCTCTGTCACCCGCATTTCTCGGAGGGGGCAATTGCCCCGTTGCTCCCCCCCTGGATCCGCCCCTGAAACCAGGAGGTGATCAAATACCACCAAAAGAAAGCTCTATTTGTATGAACAGAAAGGACAAAAAAATTCATTTGGGTACAGTGTTACATGACTGAGTATTTGTCATTCAAAGTATGAGAGCACTGAAAGCTGAAAATTGGTCTGGGCAGGAGGGGAGTTTAAGTGCCCTGTAGGCAAGTGGTTAAGAAGTTGCTCCTAACAACAACTCGTTATGTATATAAAAGATACCTGTCCACAGAATCTTTTTCTCCCATTCAAATCTCACAGACATGGGCAAGGCCAAGGCAAGATTTTAGACCTGCGCAAGGTTGGAATGGGCTACAAGACCATCAGCAAGAAGCTTGGTGAGAAGGAGACAAATGTTGGAGCGATTAATCGCAAATGCAAGAAATACAAATTAACCATCAATCGCCCTCGGTCTGGAGCTCCATGCAAGATTTTTCCTCATTGAGTAAGGATGATCATGAGAAAAGTGAGGGATCAGCCCAGAACTACGAGCTTGTGAATGATCTCAAGGCAGTTGGGACCACAGTCACCAAACAAACCATTGCTAACACAATACACCGCCATGTATAGAAATCCTGCAGTGCCCGCAAGGTCCCCCTACTCAAAAAAGCAAATGTACAGGCCTGTCTGAAGTTTGGCAAGTAACATCTAAATGATTTAGAGAAGGATTGGAAGAAAGTGTTGTGGTCAACTCACTGTTTGGAGGAAGAAAAATGTTGAATATGACCCTAAGAGCACCATCAATACAGTCAAGCACAGAGGTGGAAACTTTATGCTCTGGGGCTGTTTCTCTGCTAAAGATACAGGCCAACTTTGCTGCATTGAGGAGCCAATGTATGGACCAATGTATTATAACATCTTGGACAAGGGCGTTGCTAGGTGTGAAAAAGTGTTTCAGTCCGAGGGGGGGGGGTTAACTTAATTCTAAAAACTGACCTACCTGACCCACACTGACCTACCTGACCCATACTGACCTACCTGATGCACACTGACCTACCTGAGGCACACTGACCTACCTGACGCACACTGACCATTACACTGACCCACACTGACTTACCTGACACACACTAACATGCACTGACCTACCTGACCATTACACGTCAGACTTCAGGTGACCGTGACCTCCTCCTGCAGCTCAGCCCTAATGTGCGGCGTGCCCATCCCAGTAGACAGCAGGCAGAGACAGGAGAGAACAGGAGAGGAGAACCGAGCTCCAAGCGGGGATCTCATAGTGTTCAGCGTGGCCGCATTGTAATTCCTGCCTTCTGGAGCCTGCAGCGCGTATGATGGGTGTCACATGTCCTGCAGTCCTGGCATTGGACCAGTGGGACGTCCATCATAGGCGCTGCAGGCTCCAGAAGGCGGGACCTGCTATGTCACTTGGCCGTGCTCCGAGTCAGATCTGTCCTCGCTCGGGCTCGGGGCTAATAATAGATTTGTGAATGCCCGAGAAAGCCCACTCGGGGCTCCAGCCCCCCTTAGCCCCCCCACACGACGCCACTGATCTTGGATGAGAACCTTCTTCCCTCAGCCAGAACACTGAAGATGGGTCTTCCAGCATGACAATGACCCAAAACATACCGCCGAGGAAACAAAGAAGTGGCTCAAGAAGAAGCACGTTAAAGTTAAAGTGGAAGTCCACACTAACACTTAAATCTCACCCTGCAATCATTAATCATTAAAAGTTCAGCCTTATGCCTCACAATGAAAAAAATCCCAGTTTTTCTACCTTTATTTTGCAGTATCCAGTGTCGTCATATGACTTCAAAACTACTTCCTTCTGAGACTAAAATCAGCCAGTGGGTGTGGTTCCTGAAAGCTAGTGACATCACTTCCTGGGAGGGACATTGTTCCTGTGTAGCCAGTGGGCGTATACAGGATGGGAGGAGCTGATCATAGGTTCCCGCCCAGTGTTCTCTCATTGTACAGTCTAATTCATAAGAAAATGGAGCGATAAAAAGCCCCATCCATGCAGGGGGGATGGGAGGTGCAGTGCACATATACAGTACAGCTGTGCACAGGAGAATGGAGCTGGACACGGAGGGGACTGTCAGTGTAGCTGGACGTGTTCTGGGGTCTCGGCTCACAGTCTACAATGATCATAGTACAGGCAACCACACTAAGGCTCTGTTTCCACTAGTGCAACTTGTCAAGCGACTTTGGACACATAAAGTCGCACGACAAGTCACAGCGCATTGATTTCAATAGCACCCATTCCCATCTATGCGACATTTGGAAAATCAGCAACTTTGAAAAGGTACCTGCAATGCTTTGATGGGACTTTTGATGTGACTTTGATCCAGAGAGTGTAAAGTTGTATCAAAGCTGCACTCAAAGTTGCATCAAAGTCACACTCCAGAGTCGCACTCTAGCCTTAGGCTACGTTTTCACTAGTGTGACTCCAAAGCTGTGCTTTGGAGTGCGACTTTGAGTGCAGCTTTGGTCCAACTTTACACTCTGGATTAAAGTCGCATCAAAAGTCGCATCAAAGTATTCAACATTCCCATCTATGCACCTTTTCAAAGTCGCATAGATGGGAATGTTTGCCATTGAAATCAATGGGCTGTGACTTGTCATGCAACTTTATGTGTCCAAAGTCGCATGACAAGTCGCACTAGTGGAAATGGAGCACTAAACTCATTACTCACATGTAGCTCCCTCATTTGGGCATGTGCCTCACCATGTACACAGTGCCCATCACAATGCCACACCATGCACACAGTGCCATACAGAAACAACCACCTGGTTGTACACTGTAGGAAATCTGCAGCATGTTGCATTGTAATCTAACATGCAGAACATACTTCCATACTGCCTGCCCTCCCCCTCCCCCTCTCGCTCTCAGGAGAAACTGCTATCCAAAAGGAGGCTGTGAAGACAGGAGGAGATCTGAGAAGGAGAGGCGGGATGGGGGCGGGGTTGGGCAGGTCTAGGCATGTCTGTCTAAAAAGGAGAGGAGGGATGTGGGCGGGGCATGTATCAGAGAAGGACAACGTTTTCAGGAAGTGAGAGGACCCCATGCAGAATTCAGAAATAAGGAAGTAAGATTGTCCCTGAAGAACAGGAAGAAGCTGATTGTCTGGCTTTGATTAGACTTTCTAAGTGACACAAACCGCTATACAGAAAATGAATAATGTCAAAAAAAAAGACATTTTACATATAATTAATAGAACATTATTCATTTTTGAGTGGACTCCGACTTTAAGGTCATGGAGTGGCCTAGCAGGTCTCCAGACCTTAATCCTATAGAAAATGTATGAAGGGATTTGAAACTTTGAGTTGCCAAGCGACAGCCAAGAAACCTTTAGGCTGGGTTCACACTGCTGCCGGATGCGACTCGCAGCAGGGGTCCTGGTGGTGCGTCCCTGTTCTCCGTTTCAGGGACGAATTCGCCCCTGAAATGGAGCCAAAGACGGACAGGACTCCTGTGCAAGCCGCTCCGTAGCCGACACGGAGATATGTGAACTGAGATTGAGAGTCACAATCTCCTGTCAGGGACACTCTCCTGTCATGTGAATTGGATATGGAGAAAGCTGCATCCAATTCGCACTAGTGTGAACCCAGCCTAAGGATTTAGAGAAGAGTGGACCAAAATCCCTCCTGAGATGTGTGTAAATCTGGTCACCAACTACAAGAAATGTGCTACCTCTGTGCTTGCCAACAAGGGTTTCTCCACCAAGTACTAAGTCATGTTTTGCTTGGGGATCAAATAATTATTTTCCCCACTGTATGCACAAATGTAATCACCCTCTTTTGTTCACTCCTGGGGTGGACTATGGGATGTGTAATGTGCATAAAGCAGTGCACATGACTGCAACTAACATGCACTGCTCCTTCCAGAGGGGGAAAAGGAGAGGTTCCAGGGCCTCAGGATATTACAAGGAGGCAGGAAGCACAGAAAGAAAAAAAGTAATGAAAAATCAATTACGGGGTCATTAACCACTTCAATACAGGGCACATTCGCACCTTCCTGCCCAGGCCAATTTTCAGCTTTCAGTCATGTCACGTTTTAAATGACAATTGCGCGATCATGCTACACTGTACCCAAACGGAATTTTTATAATTTTGTTCCCACAAATAGAGCTTTCTTTTGGTGGTATGTGATCACTTCTGCGGTTTTTATTTTTTGCTAAACAAATAAAAAAAGACCAAAAATTTTGAAAAAAAAAAAGTTTTTCTTTGTTTTTGTTATAAAATTTTGTAAATAAGTAAGTTTTCTCCTTCACTGATGGGCACTGATAAGCTGCACTGATGGGCACTGATAAGGCGGCACAGATGAGGTGGCACCAATGAGATGGCACCGATGAGGTGGCACTGATGGGCACTGATAGGCGGCACTGATGGGCACTGATAGGCAGCACTGATATGCGGCACTGATGGGCATTGATAGGCGGCACTGATGGGCACTCATAGGTGGCACTGGTGGGCACTGATCGGCAACACTGATGGGCACTGAAAGGCTGCACTGATGGGTACTTATGGGTGGCACTGATAGGCACTGATAGGCGGCACTGATGAGCATTGATGGGCACTGATGGCTGGCACTGGCACTGGATTTCACTTCATTTTTCAATGGCACTGATTGGCAGCTGCCTGGGCACTGATTGGCATTTCCCTGGTGGTCTAGGGTGGCATACCTGGTGGTCCAGTGTGGTGGCCATCCCTGGTGGTCCTGGGCAGGCATCCGAGGAGGGACTGCGCTGATGAACAATCAGCACAGACCCCCCCCTGTCAGGAGAGTAGCCAAACGGCTCTCCTCTACTCCCGTCTATCAGACGCGAGTGAGGAAAAGGCGATTAACGGCTCTTCCTGTTTACATAGTGATCAGCCGTGATTGGACGCGGCTGATCACGTGGTAAAGAGTCTCTGTCAGAGACTCTTTACCTAGATCAGAGTTGCGATGTGTCAGACTGACACACTGCAACAAGTATCGCCATGATGCGCGCCCCCAGGGCGACATCACATGATGTCCGGTCAGGATATCGCAATCACTTTGCCGACGTCATATTGCTATATGACGGGTGGCAAGTGGTTAAGTAGTGGATGTGTATGGATTATTTGGGGATAATAAGGATATTGTGTTGTGCCAGTTTAATCTGTGTAGCTATGTATTTGCTTGGAGTTGGGATTTAAATGCAAATTTGTAATATTTTACCTGCAATGTCCCTTTAATACTTCTGGCAACAGATTAGTAGGTATAGCAAATTGGCGAAATATTACATTGTGGTAATCTTATTTATGTTGTAGCTGAAAAAAAAAACTTTTAATTTCTAATTTGTTCATTAATTACAGTAATTACCTGATTACACAGCTTAAATCATCTACAAAGAGATGCAGATTTGTACTTTTTTTCCCAGCAGAATAGCTGGTTTAATTTCCTCCGAGAACGGTGTTAGACCAGTTCTTTGTTCATAAGAGTAACGAAACCATTAACTAACACCAACATGTATTTGTGTGCCACAGCAATCACTGGATCTTTGTAGAATTTGCATACAAAAATAATTAAATTTGTGTTTATGACAAGTCCTTGTTCATATGACAGCTAAACCTGCCTTAGTAAATCTGCTGTCAGTCATATGGTGAAGTAGTATTTAGGTCTGAAAATCAAAGCACCACACCCATAGGCATGCGCAGCCTATTGCATTAGGGTGTGGACCTACTATTCTTATTCATTCCCATCAGAAATGTGTTTAACTCCTCCTCAATGTCATCCCAGAAAATAATCAAATCATCTCTAAACCTATTCTAATAGGTTGATACATAATCTAATAATAATAGTATAATCTCAATTGATAAGGTGAGTTTTGGGGATTAGAAAAATACAAAAGACATTGGAGGGGCAGCCATTTTATTAGGACCCTCAGTCAAAGGGTATCCTGGTGGGTATATGAATTGGGATCATTAGCGCCTAGAGGTTTAAATAAGGAATTTGACCTTAACTGTTTATTGGCCAATTTTTAAATTTAAATACTATTTTTAATCATTTTGGCCGCTATCCATACATGACCGCAGGCTACAGGAAAATGGTGGCGATCACCGCTATAAATAACATGGGAAGTACGTCAGCCAATCACAATTCCCCAAGGAAGTCACGAGGAAGTGACAAAACCAGTGGGAGGAGCTTGGGAGGCTGACGTACAAAGAACAAGAAAGTGCTTTGGATTAAAGCTACAGATGGAGGGAACACCGCTGGCCGGGGCTGACCGGGGCTGACCGGGGCTGCAGATCCGGTTTCAGGTGACACCATCGCCTAAGCACATATGAGTGCACCAAGGCTTGTTTGAGTGCATTTATGTGGTGTGAAGTTTGGAATAAATACATTTTTTAAAAACGATATTACACTATTGCAAGCTTTTGTTGTTTCTACATGTGGCTTATGTGAGTGGAGGTCACTGGTAACCATCAGGAAGGAGTCATCTCTTTGTGCTAGACGTTTACTACAGGAAGGAGGAACCACAGGAGGAAAATCTAAGTGGATATACTGTGGGGACGGAAGGTATTCAGATCCCCTTAAATTTTTCACTCTTTGTTATACTGCAGCCATTTGCTAAAATCATTTAAGTTCATTTTTTTTCCTCATTAATGTACACACAGCACCCCATATTGACAGAAAAACACAGAATTGTTGACATTTTTGCAGGTACTGAAATATCACATGGTCCTAAGTATTCAGACCCTTTGCTCAGTATTTAGTAGAAGCACTCTTTTGATCTAATACAGCCATGAGTCTTTTTGGGAAAAGTTTTTCACGCCTGGATTTGGGGATCCTCTGCCATTCCTCCTTGCAGATCCTTTCCAGTTCTGTCAGGTTGGATGGTAAACGTTGGTGGACAGCCATTTTTAGGTCTCTCCAGAGATGCTCAATTGGGTATAAGTCAGGGCTCTGGCTGGGCAATTCAAGAACAGTCATGGAGTTGTTGTGAAGCCACACCTTCGTTATTTTAGCTGTGTGCTTAGGGTCATTGTCTTGTTGGAAGGTAAACCTTCGGCCCAGTCTGAGGTCCTGAGCACTCTGGAGAAGGTTTTCGTCCAGGATATCCCTGTAATTGGCCGCATTCATCTTTCACTCGATTGAAACCAGTCGTCCTGTCCCTGCAGCTGAAAAACACCCCCACAGCATGATGCTGCCACCACCATGCTTCACTGTTGGGACTGTATTGGACAGGTGATGAGCAGTGCCTGGTTTTCTCCACACATACTGCTTAGAATTAAAGCCAAAAAGTTCTATCTTGGTCTCATCAGACCAGAGAATCTTATTTCTCACCATCTTGGAGTCCTTCGGGTGTTTTTTTAGCAAACTCCATGTGGGCTTTCATGTGTCTTGCACTGAGGAGAGGCTTCCGATGGGTCACTCTGCCATAAAGCCCCTACCGGTGGAGGGCTGCAGTGATGGTTGACTTTCTACAACTTTCTCCCATCTCCTGACTGCATCTCTGGAGCTCAGCCACAGTGATCTTTGGGTGATCTTTACCTCTCTCACCAAGGCTTTTCTCCCCTGATAGCTCAGTTTGGCTGGACGGCCAGCTCTAGGAAGGGTTCTGGTCGTCCCAAACGTCTTCCACTTAAGGATTATGAAGGCCACTGTGCTCTTAGGAACCTTAAGTGCAGCAGAAATTTTTTTGTAACCTTGGCCAGATCTGTGCCTTGCCACAATTCTGTCTCTGAGCTCTTCAGGCAGTTCCTTTGACCTCATGATTCTCATTTGCTCTGACATGCACTGTGACCTGTAAGGTCTTATATAGACAGGTGTGCGGCTTTCCTAATCAGGTCCAATCAGTATAATCAAACACAGCTGGACTCAAATGAAGTTGTAGAACCATCTCAAGGATGATCAGAAGAAATGAACAGCACCTGAGTTAACCACTTGACGACCGCCTCACGCCGATGTACGCCGGCAAGGTGGCACGGACAGGCAAAATCACGTACATATACGTGATTTGCCTTCCGCGGGTGGGGGGTCCGATCGGTGCCCGAGGCGGTCGTCTTTTGTTCCCCGGCGATCGGAGGTGAGGGGGAGGCCATCCGTTCGTGGCCCCCCCCTCACGATCGCCGCCGGCCAATGGGAACATTCCTTTGCTGCTGTATGCTAAACAGCAGCAAAGGAAATGATGTCATCTCTCCTCGGCTCGGTAATTTCCGTTCCGGCCCGAGGAGAGAAGACAGGTGAGTGAGTGCACAACACTACACACACACAGTAGAACATGCCAGGCACACAAAACACCCCGATCCCCCCCCCGATCGCCCCCCGATCCCCCCCCAATCACCCCCCCCCCGTCACAAACTGACACCAGCAGGTTTTTTTTTTTTTTTTTTCTGATTACTGTATTGGTGTCAGTTTGTGACAGTTACAGTGTTGGGACAGTGAGTATTAGCCCCCTGTAGGTCTAGGATACCCCCCTAACCCCCCCTAATAAAGTTTTAACCCCTTGATCACCCCCCGTCACCAGTGTCGCTAAGCGATCATTTTTCTGATCGCTGTATTAGTGTCGCTGGTGACGCTAGTTAGGGACCTAAATATTTAGGTTCGCCGTCAGCGTTTTATAGCGTCAGGGACCCCCATATACTACCTAATAAATGTTTTAACCCCTTGATGGCCCCCTAGTTAACCCTTTCACCACTGATCACCGTATAACTGTTACGGGTGACGCTGGTTAGTTTGTTTATTTTTTATAGTGTCAGGGCACCCGCCGTTTATTACCGAATAAAGGTTTAGCCCCCTGATCGCCCGGCGGTGATATGCGTTGCCCCAGGCAGCGTCAGATTAGCGCCAGTACCGCTAACACCCACGCACGCATCATACGCCTCCCTTAGTGGTATAGTATCTGATCGGATCAATATCTGATCCGATCAGATCTATACTAGCGTCCCCAGCAGTTTAGGGTTCCCAAAAACGCAGTGTTAGCGGGATCAGCCCAGATACCTGCTAGCACCTGCGTTTTGCCCCTCCGCCCAGCCCACCCAAGTGCAGTATCGATCGATCACTGTCACTTACAAAACACTAAACGCATAACTGCAGCGTTCGCAGAGTCAGGCCTGATCCCTGCGATCGCTAACAGTTTTTTTGGTAGCATTTTGGTGAACTGGCAAGCACCAGCCCCAGGCAGCGTCAGGTTAGCGCCAGTAGCGCTAACACCCACGCACGCACAGTACAGCTCCCTTAGTGGTATAGTATCTGAACGGATCAATATCTGGTCCGATCAGATCTATACTAGCGTCCCCAGCAGTTTAGGGTTCCCAAAAACGCAGTGTTAGCGGGATCAGCCCAGATACCTGCTAGCACCTGCGTTTTGCCCCTCCGCCCAGCCCAGCCCAGCCCACCCAAGTGCAGTATCGATCGATCACTGTCACTTACAAAACACTAAATGCATAACTGCAGCGTTTGCAGAGTCAGGCCTGATCCCTGCGATCGCTAACAGTTTTTTTGGTAGTATTTTGGTGAACTGGCAAGCACCAGCCCCAAGCAGCGTCAGATTAGCGCCAGTACCGCTAACACCCACGCACGCAGCATACGCCTCCCTTAGTGGTATAGTATCTGAACGGATCAATATCTGATCCGATCAGATCTATACTGGCGTCCCCAGCAGTTTAGGGTTCCCAAAAACGCAGTGTTAGCGGGATCAGCCCAGATACCTGCTAGCACCTGCATTTTGCCCCTCCGCCCGGCCCAGCCCACCCAAGTGCAGTATCGATCGATCACTGTCACTTACAAAACACTTAACGCATAACTGCAGCGTTCGCAGAGTCAGGCCTGATCCCTGCGATCGCTAACAGTTTTTTTTGTAGCTTTTTATTGAACTGGCAAGCGCCAGCGGCCTAGTACACCCCGGTCGTAGTCAAACCAGCACTGCAGTAACACTTGGTGACGTGGCGAGTCCCATAAGTGCAGTTCAAGCTGGTGAGGTGGCAAGCACAAGTAGTGTCGTGCTGCCACCAAGAAGACAAACACAGGCCCGTCGTGCCCATAATGCCCTTCCTGCTGCATTCGCCAATCCTAATTGGGAACCCACCGCTTCTGCAGCGCCCGTACTTCCCCCATTCACATCCCCAACCAAATGCAGTCGGCTGCATGAGAGGCATTTT
This sequence comes from Aquarana catesbeiana, assembly GCF_042186555.1. Classification (NCBI taxonomy): domain Eukaryota; kingdom Metazoa; phylum Chordata; class Amphibia; order Anura; family Ranidae; genus Aquarana; species Aquarana catesbeiana. Next base: position 643,878,392 of record NC_133327.1, read on the forward strand.
CTTTATGTCCTCCCGAGTACCCCTACCCAACGAACCCCCCCAAAAAAGATGTTGTGTCTGCAGCAAGCGCGGATATAGGCGTGACACCCGCTATTATTGTCCCTCCTGTCCTGACAATCCTGGTCTTTGCATTGGTGAATGTTTCATTAGTTGAGTATTAGCGTAGGGTACAGCATTGCACAGACTAGGCACACTTTCACAGGGTCTCCCAGGATGCCATCGCATTTTGAAAGACCCGAACCTGGAACCGGTTACAGTTATAAAAGTTACAGTTACAAAAAAAAGTGTAAAAAAAAAAAAAAAATATATAAAATAAAAAAAAATAGTCGTTTCATTGTTCTCTTTCTCTCTATTCTCTCTCTCTATTGTTCTGCTCTTTTTTACTGTATTCTATTCTGCAATGTTTTATTGTTATTATGTTTAACATGTTTGTTTTTCAGGTATGCAATTTTTTATACTTTACCGTTTACTGTGCTTTATTGTTAACCATTTTTTTGTCTTCAGGTACGCCATTCACGACTTTGAATGGTTATACCAGAATGATGCCTGCAGGTTTAGGTATCATCTTGGTATCATTCTTTTCAGCCAGCGGTCGGCTTTCATGTAAAAGCAATCCTAGCGGCTAATTAGCCTCTAGACTGCTTTTACAAGCCGTGGGAGGGAATGCCCCCCCTCCCCACCGTCTTCCGTGTTTTTCTCTGGCTCTCCTGTCTCAACAGGGAACCTGAGAATGCAGCCGGTGATTCAGCCAGCTGACCATAGAGCTGATCAGAGACCAGAGTGGCTCCAAACATCTCTATGGCCTAAGAAACCGGAAGCTACGAGCATTTTATGACTTAGATTTCGCCGGATGTAAATAGCGCCATTGGGAAATTGGGGAAGCATTTTATCACACCGATCTTGGTGTCGTCAGATGCTTTGAGGGCAGAGGAGAGATCTAGGGTCTAATAGACCCCAATTTTTTCAAAAAAGAGTACCTGTCACTACCTATTGCTATCATAGGGGATATTTACATTCCCCGAGATAACAATAAAAATGATTAAAAAAAAAAAAATGAAAGGAACAGTTTAAAAATAAGATAAAAAAGCAAAAAAATAATAAAGAAAAAAAAAAAAAAAAGCACCCCTGTCGCCCCCTGCTCTCGCGCTAAGGCGAACGCAAGCGGTGGTCTGTCGTCAAACGTAAACAGCAATTGCACCATGCATGTGAGGTATCGCCACGAAGGTCAGATTGAGGGCAGTAATTTTTGCAGTAGACCTCCTCTGTAAATCTAAAGTGGTAACCTGTAAAGGCTTTTAAAAATGTATTTATTTTGTTGCCACTGCACGTTTGTGCGCAATTTTAAAGCATGTCATGTTTGGTATCCATGTACTCGGCCTAAGATCATCTTTATTTCATCAAACATTTGGGCAATATAGTGTGTTTTAGTGCATTAAAATTTTAAAAAGCGTGTTTTTTCCCCAAAAAATGCGTTTGAAAAATCGCTGCGCAAATACTGTGTGAAAAAAAAAAAATGAAACACCCACCATTTTAATCTGTAGGGCATTTGCTTTAAAAAAATATATAATGTTTGGGGGTTCAAAGTAATTTTTTTGCAAAAAAAAATAACTTTTTCATGTAAACAATGAGTGTCAGAAAGGGCTTTGTCTTCAAGTGGTTAGAAGAGTGAGTGATGTGTGACATAAGCTTCTAAATGTTGTGCATAAAATGCCAGGACAGTTCAAACCCCCCCCAAATGACCCCATTTTGGAAAGTAGACACCCCAAGCTATTTGCTGAGAGGCATGTCGAGTCCATGGAATATTTTATATTGCGACACAAGTTGCGGGAAAGAGACAATTTTTTTTTTTTTTGCACACTAAATAATATATTGCTCAAACATGCCATGGGAATATGTGAAATTACACCCCAAAATACATTCAGCTGCTTCTCCTGAGTACGGGGATACCACATGTGTGAGACTTTTTGGGAGCCTAGCCGCGTACGGGACCCCGAAAACCAAGCACCGCCTTCAGGCTTTCTAAGGGCGTGAATTTTTGATTTTACTCTTCACTGCCTATCACAGTTTCGGAGGCCATGGAAAGCCCAGGTGGCACAAACCCCCCCCCAAATGACCCCATTTTGGAAAGTAGACACCCAAAGCTATTTGCTGAGAGGTATAGTGAGTATTTTGCAGACCTAATTTTTTGTCACAAAGTTTTGAAATTTGAAAAAAGAAAAAAAAAAATGTTTTTTCTTGTCTTTCTTTATTTTCAAAAACAAATGAGAGCTGCAAAATACTCACCATGCCTCTCAGCAAATAGCTTGGGGTGTCTACTTTCCAAAATGGGGTCATTTGGGGGGTTTTGTGCCACCTGGGCATTCCATGGCCTTCCATAGGCAGTGAAGAGTGAAATCAAAAATTTTCACCCTTAGAAATCCTGAAGGCGGTGATTGGATTTCGGGGCCCCGTACGCGGCTAGGCTCCCAAAAAGTCCCACACATGTGGTATCCCCATACTCAGGAAAAGCAGCAAAATGTATTTTGGGGTGCAATTCCACATATGCCCATGGCCTGTGTGAGCAATATATCATTTAGTGACAACTTTGTGCAAAAAAAAAAGTGTCACTTTCCCGCAACGTGTGTCAAAATATAAAATATTCCATGGACTCAATATGCCTCTCAGCAAATAGCTTGGGGTGTCTACTTTCCAAAATGGGGTCATTTGGGGGGGTTTTGTGCCACCTGGGCATTCCATGGCCTCCGAAACTGTGATAGGTAGTGAAGAGTGAAATCAAAAATTTACACCCTTAGAAATCCTGAAGGCGGTGCTTGGTTTTCGGGGCCCCGTACGCGGCTAATCTCCCAAAAAGTCCCACACATGTGGTATCCCCATACTCAGGAGAAGCAGCTGAATGTATTTTGGGGTGCAATTCCACATAGGCCCATGGCCTGTGTGAGCAATATATCATTTAGTGACAACTTTTTGTAAATATTTTTTTTTTTTGTCATTATTCAATCACTTGGGACAAAAAAAATAAATATTCAATGGGTTCAACATGCCTCTCAGCAATTTCCTTGGGGTGTCTACTTTCCAAAATGGGGTCATTTGGGGGGGTTTGTACTGCCCTGCCATTTTAGCACCTCAAGAAATGACATAGGCAGTCATAAACTAAAAGCTGTGTAAATTACAGAAAATGTACCCTAGTTTGTAGACGCTATAACTTTTGCGCAAACCAATAAATATATACGCTTATTGACATTTTTTTTACCAAAGACATGTGGCCGAATACATTTTGGCCTAAATGTATGACTAAAATTTAGTTTATTGGATTTTTTTAATAACAAAAAGTAGAAAATATCATTTTTTTTCAAAATTTTCAGTCTTTTTCCATTTATAGCGCAAAAAATAAAAACTGCAGAGGTGATCAAATACCATCAAAAGAAAGCTCTATTTGTGGGAAGAAAAGGACGCAAATTTCGTTTGGGTACAGCATTGCATGACTGCGCAATTAGCAGTTAAAGCGACGCAGTGCCAAATTGGAAAAAGACCTCTGGTCCTTAGGCAGCATAATGGTCCGGGGCTCAAGTGGTTAAATATGAGTGTCACAGCAAAGGGTCTGAATACTTAGGACCATGTGATATTTCAGTTTTTCTTTTTTAATAAATCTGCAAAAATGTCAACAATTCTGTGTTTTTCTGTCAATATGGGGTGCTGTGTGTACATTAATGAGGAAAAAAATGAACTTAAATGATTTTAGCAAATGGCTGCAATATAACAAAGAGTGAAAAATTTAAGGGGGTCTGAATACTTTCCGTCCCTACTGTGTGTATATATATATATATATATATATATATATATATATATATATATATATATCACAGGCGCTTTCTATAAGCCCTTAAGGTGAGGGTTCATCCGGTGGAGGGGAGCACCAGGATTTCGTGCACATTGCATGAAGACACCAGCATTATATTTATCCATCCACATATGATGGACTGTCACGTTATTTATTGGATATATTAAGGACAATGTGCAGAACATGCAGCACTTGCACTTTTGGACGTTATATATTTTCAATTCTATTTGCACGTTTCAGATCATGCGCACAGGGGTGGATATTTTCGAATTATAGTATTTGTGTATAAGGATATCACAATATGCATAATTAATTAAGGGTCATCTACTTAGTATATTTTATTTATTTATTTATTTATTTACTGGTTATTTTCAGCGCCGCACTAATTGTTTTCTATTTTTTATCAGAAATAATGATAAACGTGGTCAGTTTACAGAGGGTAAGACAGGTGCAGGTAGGATCAGCCAGGTATTGCACAGCATAGAAAGGAACAATTGACATGGCAAAAGCACTGTGCTATATTTCGGGACAGAAGCAAGTTTTTTTTTTTTTTTTTTTTTTTTTAGGGTTACAACCACTTTAAATATATATTTTTAAAGGAGAAATGTGGGAATACAAAAAAAAAAGCATCCATGCTCTCTGTGTGCCCCCCTGCTGGCTCTCAGACCTCATACACATGGGCCGGAAATTGGCAGCAATCAGCCCTTACAGTAGAAACCAGACGATTTTCGGGCCCATGTGTACAGCTGCTTGTCCAACATAAGCTGATCTCACAACCGGCTTCTGTCTAACAACTTACAAGCATGCTGGAAAACCAGCAGCTGATCGGTGTATTCTGGCGGGGACAGTCTTTGAACCCCTGTAATGTGCTGGCTACTCTTTGGATTACCCCCTGACTTTTATTGGAATAAAATTGTAATTGGACCTCTTGGCAGTGGTATGACCTGTAATTTCCATTTTTGTTACATTACACTACAAGCCAAGCACTGTAGAGATTTGGGGGTGTGGAAGCTGCATACCCGGGAACTAGATCATTTACATCAAGATCAACACTTTAAAATAGCAATAAGATAACCTGCTGGGTCCAGCGATATTTCTCCACTTTCCTCAAGCCTCAGAATGTACCAAGGCAGCCAAGCAGCTAGTATTTTCAGAAGGACGTCAGCACTGGTATCCCACATAGGTCTCCCAGAACAAGTTTCCTTTTCATATAAAAAGCATACCATCACTTAAAACTTTTTTTGCTTTTTTGGGGTTAAAACAAAATTAAATTTACTTTTTTTTTTTTGTTTTGTGACGGAAAGTGCGCCCCTTGTCTCAAGTCCCTCATTATATAAAATATCTCCAGCAACAGCCAGTTGCCATAGCGACCTTGAGAGTGCCTGTTTATTAGACACCATTATGTTGTTCTTTCAATACCTTTTTTTTTTTCTCTGAGAATTCAAAAACTGCAAGAGTGCATTAGACATAGCAAAAAGATAAAAGGAGAGGCAAGTCAGAAAGAAAAAATAAAAAGATCCACCCAGTTTACTTAATGGATGTATAATCCTTCCCTGTCTCTCAGGGGCTACATTTCCAGGCACTATGTGTGATAGCTGCTTTGATAAAAGCACTTTTTGTTTAATGCACTTGGAGCAATTTATGGTAATTACTTTTTGCTTCTTTCCTCTTGTTTTTATTCTCTTAGAAATCTTTAAGAAAACCATAAACTTTCTCTATAGAATAATAAAAACAACTCACTCCGATAAATAGTGATATGTTTTTGAGATGTGGTTCCAGAGTGGATAGAGATCTTAGACGAAGTGGACCTTCTATGTACATCATATGTGGGTTTAGGTGTTTCCAGAGCAGGGTACTGCTAATCCTACAGCATACAAAGTCATTTTAGACAATTGTGCTCTTCTGACTTTGTGGTTCCAGTTTGGGGAAGTGTGAACAAAAACAGATCCATCAGATCCATAAAGACGTGCTTTGATGAGTTTGGTGTGGAGGAACTTGAGAGTTCATCCCTTGAGAGGGATGAACTGATAGGCTAATTTTGAGCCAGATGTGCTAGTCTACCATCAGTACAGGACCTCACAAATGCTCTTTTGCCTGAATGGGCACAAATTTCTATAGACGCACTCCAAAATCTTGTGGAAAGTCTTCAGAGAGGAATGGAGGGTGTTACAGCTGTGGTGGTGTTTTACTCCCTATTGTAAAGTTGGAGTCAGAAATGAATGGACCAAAGTGGTCTTTGTATGAACTGATGTACAGAGTTTCCTTGTTTTTCAGCTTGATTTTCATGAAGGTTCAAGAGCAAGAATGTTAGCATATTATCACATACCTATTCAACATGTTTACAAGGATGCATTTTTCAATAACACTTTAGGGTCGTTGAGTTTGAATGAGCAGATATACAGTATATTCCAGTATTAAACAGAAATTAAACACTGCCTTTTTTTTTTTTGGTGACCTGCAAAGTAAAGGCATAATGTGCTAGTATGCATCGCATGTGAAACTTCCCTTCAAACGAAGCCCTTGTTGTCCCCATCCATCTTCACCTGTCTTCCTTCCGGGTCCACAGACTCTGGCTGTGTGACTGGCCGGAGCCACGTGACATCACTACCGCACATGCATGCAGGAGCTGCCGGTCATGACACATGAAGAAATGGTACGGCCGTTCCTTCAGAGTGCATGCGCAGATGACGTCATCAGCGGCGTATACAGTAAATATCTCCTAAATGGTTCAAGTTTAGGAAATATTTACAGTACCTATAGGTAAGCCTTAGTATAGGCTCTTCCTCTTATACTCTTATACTTCCTCTTTAATGCCCATGATTTTTGGAATGGGATGTTTAATAAGCTCATATGAGGTTTTCTGGTCAGTTAATCACAAACATTTGGTCCTATAGTGTATCAACACAAGGTTATTGAAAGCAGTGTTGGGGTTATACAGTATAGAGAGAAAGTAGACAACTGCTAAGTTTTCCCATTCTCTATTCATTTTGAAAGGGGTGTTCTGAAATATTTAAGGGGTCAGGGTAACAGTTATTTGCTTACTGCTGAGTTTGCGACTGCGCTCCTACACAAACCTATGTTCCTTTAATTAACACAGGTGTCAGGAATGGCTTGCGCATAGTGCAGATGGTGTTTCTGGATGCATACATGTGGCCGGGAACTGGCCGAACAGATGTGCACAGATGCACGCACATGCCAAGGCCCACGCCTCTCACCAATCGCGCTAAACGGCCTATTTAAATGGGGCTACTGCACTGGCTATTCGCTGTTTGGTCTACAGCATTCTGTGTGCTTGTTCCTGATTCCTGTGCCTGACCTCTGATCTTGACCTGGCGTGCTCCTGACCACGCTTATCTGCTCCCTGCCCTGACCTCAGCTTGTCCCCAGATTCTCCATCTGCCTCCTGCTCCGGCCTTATCCGCTTTCTGTTGCTGACACTGGCCTGTGACCCAACTATTTTTCTGCTGTCCATTCTTGCTCTACCTATCTGTTATTGACCCAGCTTGACTGACCCTGCATCCTGCTTATCCAGCCTGTTTGCTGTGACATCTGTCTACTTTCAGCTGCTCCGGTTCCCCAGATCGGCCTCTACAAATTCGGCACAGTGCCTAAAAATAGAGAGCAACTGAGTATGTGTAGAGCAGGATAAGACAGTGTATTGCTGGATTTTAAAGTGAAGTTCCACCAACATATTTTTTTTTAAGGCATCTGCTGGTATTAATTTAATTCTCTAAAGGATGTTAATACTAAATCCGACGTTCTTTTACATGTTTTTTTTTAAACTAACCTTTGTTTTCTCCTTGCTGAGCTCTTCCATCTTGATTGTGGGCATGTGAAGCCCACTAGGACTCTTTTCTGGGATAAGGTGCTGCTGGCTATCCAGCAAGCACCTCCCGATCTCGCACATTTGCATTACACACAGGGCATAGCGCAGGGATTGTATCCGGTTACTACCACTACGGGGGGTATCGGAGGAAGTGCCCGCTACATTATTATGGCAACAAAGCTAATCAATCAATCAATTAGATCCGCCTTGCATCACATAATTTCCTGTTGGGAAATAACGCAATGCAATCATGGGGTGATGTCCTCTGACTCCTGGGAATGGTGACACAAATCTCCCAGGAGCAGAGGCGCTGCTGGATATGACGTAGCTCACCGCGGTGCCGAAGGAGGAAGAAAACACAAGACTACAAGGTACATAGATCTAGAAAAAAAAAGCCAAATGTTGTTAGACTTGCGGGACTGTAGCCATTGAAACAAAGATTAAATTATGGGTGGAACTCTGCTTTAAACAGTATAGACACTTATTTTTAATGTTTTACATAGCTATACATGCAAAAGGGCCAGCCTGAAGTGATCTAGCGGGACTTCATTTTCTGACTAAAGTTCCACTTTAAGGCAAAATGAAAAAAATCTTTTTATTTTTTAATGATTTATCAGTTTTCAACAAGCCAAGTACAGAAACATAATTGTTGATATGCCAGAAATATAGTGTGCTCTTATCTTCCTCTTTGAAGTAACAACACTGTGGGGGACATTTAACAATCCTGTTGTAAGGCAAAGCAATGCTAACCTGGAGCAGTGAGCTGTATTGTGTGACTGATGTATTGCAAGGTTACAGCCTGAGGAATACATTTTTCTTTTGGCTGCTCTAAAGTTGCACTTTTGACTGAAATAGTGGCGGCTTGTCTATATGGGGTGCAGGGGCGCTGCCCACCTAAACCATGCGCCGGACCTCTAATCTACATTTGAAGTACATGATTAGAGCCTGAGGCTCTAATTGGCTTCAAAAAAGGGTGGGCTTGGGGCAAAGACCACTGCACCCTGAACCCACTTGGTTGTGTGACATAGCGAATTAATATTTGCTTTTGTCTTCCTGATTCTCCTCCCCGCCAATCAGGAAACGTGTCCTGAGACCTGATCGACCAGCTCTCTGCTCTGCCCCCCCCCCCCACGCTCACTGGAGTGCTGGGCTGTAGGGCGGGGGGGAGCGGGAGTGGCTGATTCAGGGTCTCAGCGGCTTGCTGAGAGGCTGAGCCGGGTGCCGGTAGAGGGTTCTGGGCGGACCTCAACCACATGGTCGCGATCCTTCCCGAGCCTGGACTGGTTCTGTGATGTCAGCTGACAGCAGGTTTCAGCCCACTGTCTGCCGAAAACGGGTCACAGGAGTGCAAACCAAACTGCACTTCTGTGATTCACGGGAGCAGTACAGCCAAATGAGCTTTGGCTGTACTTCTCCTTTAACAAACTTTCTTGCGGATTCCTACCTTTTGTTGTTCTGAAGAAATAGCTGTTTGTTTGTCTGTGTCCATGTGCACAGTGAATCTGTATAGGAGTGATGGTATAATTATCAAACAGCTGCTGAAATTGTAGGGCTCTAATGAGGGAAGTGGAAGGGTTTGCATTGCTTTAGACTTGATTTCCCTTTGGGAGTATCTCACCAATTATGACATTTTTGGTGCAGAGGATGCTCAAAATCTGACTTGTATCTTACTGCAGCCAATCACACAAGCAGGAAATTACATTTCAGGGAAAGTTCTATACACAATCTGTGCACAGAACACCTCCAGGTAGTCATATTGCATTATACATAAAATTACAGAGCTGCAGATTAAAAAAGGAAAGGTCATTTTTAATAAAAATTGCAGTGTGGCTAGTATAGCAAATGTTTACACTATGGGGGTTATTTAAACTTGATTTGATTGTAGCCGTATTAGTGCAATTGTGACAGAGAAAATTGAGTACTGTCCGTGATACTTTTTTTATTTGCACTAACATACAATTTTTCAGGACAAGCTTTCGGGGTAAGGGGACATACCCCGAAAGCTTGTCCTGAAAAATTGTATGTTAGTGCAAATAAAAAAAGTATCTGGGGTTATTTAAGAAAGGCAAATCCCCTTTGCACTAAAAGTGCAAAGAGCATTTGAAATTGCACTGAAAGTGCACTTAGAAGTGCAGTCACTGCAAATCTGAAGGGTAGATCTGAAATGAGGGGAGGCTCTGCTGATTTTATCATCCAATCATGTGCAAGCTAAAATGCTGTTTTTTTATTATCCTTGCATGTCCCCCTCGGATCTACAGCGACTGCACTTCCAAGTGCATTTTCAGTGCAATTTCAAGTGCACTTTGCACCTGTAGTTTGCACTTGTAGTGCAAAGTGGATTTGTCTTTCTTAAATAACCCCCTTAATTATTTTTATTTGCTATTTTTTTCCCCACAAAAGTGGGGTTGCCCTTTAAGTCTCTCAGGATTCTGTGTGTTAAAATTAACTCCATTGTAACCTTTTATACAAACACACAAAAAAAAAACAAAAACGCACTGACGTACATTAAAATGAACATCGGCCCATATTAAAAGAGTGTGTTGGCATATGTAAAAATCTACATAAAAGCGTAATTTTATTGCACGTTACCACAAGAGCATACATGTGAGCCAGCCTTGATGGTAAGACCTCTGAGCTTGAGGTCTACAAACTCACCGCAAAATATATGAGGCCGTCTCCCTCTTTATGTTAACTGTTTTCTAGACTCGACCACCTATAAATAAATTATTATTGTGGGGATGGACTGGCCCTTTAAGATTGCATACATCAATTGCTTCGAAGGGCGTCTGGTTAGTTTTAAAGGAAAGTTGAAAACATAAAGCCATGGCGTGGTTTATATAATAGCCGATTCCAGGCAGGCATCAACAAAGAGTTGTGTGTGTTAAGTGAAACCACAAATCATCACCAGGCAAACTTACATCCTGCAGCGACATAACACTCGCCGAGCTTTGTGTGAGGAGAGTCACAGATTTTTTTTTTTTCCTTCCACGAACGAGTTTAAATATAATCACATATAACACTTCCTTATAAGACAAAGGATCCTGTCCAAAATAATGGAACTCACAGGGAGTGCGTGTATATTTTCTAGGAAAATTTGTTTTTTTCAATGTGAACCATGCATGCCAATACTCTGAGAGAGGATTCATATAAAACTTTTTTTTGTTTTGAATAAAGTTGGGAAGCCTTAGGGCCTGCACGTTAAAACGTTCCCTTTTGGCAAGGAGTCCATTTTGCAGGGCAATGAGGAGTGTTAATATATGAAAATAACTGGAAACCACACAAATAGTGCACAAAGTGAAGCTGCAACCCCACTAATAGAAGATATCCCTTTTTTGATCAAACTGTAAATAATAATATTGCGCGAAAAAAAAAAAAAAACACATTATTTTATTAGGCTACTTTCACACGGGTGATCCGATCAGATCCACCTGTCAGTTTGCCAGGAGAACCTGATCGGACCCTCCAGTCTCTTCTATGGAGCGGCGGATGTCAACGGAAATGTCTGCTGACACCTGCCGCCATCCAATCCGATGCTGTCCATCAAGAAACAGACGGATGGGGGACCTATTCTCCATCCATCTGTTGGATCGGATGGCATCAGATGGAAACGGACAGGCAGTCGGCAAAGTAAGCGGAGAGATCCCCCGCCGATAAAGCGGATCCCGCTTCACATAGGTGCCCGTGTGAAAGGGGCCTTAAAACTCATAAAAACTGAGAGAAATTAAATAAAGTGCAAATATTAAATACAAACATTGATTAAAAGTGAAAAAAGGTGTCCATGGAAAATCCCAAAACCAAAGAAAGTCCTGTATTAAACGTGCATCATTCCAAACTCTGCGTAGTTTTCAAAATGTGCCAATTACATCTACCAACACCCAAGAAATGATAAAGGTGCAGGCTTACCCAAACCACAATTACCCCCTTATTCCCGAGTGGTCAGCATAAGCTCAAAAATATTAACCCAAGGCAGTGACACCTCTCCTTTATGATGGATATCTATACCCAGCACAGAGTTGCTTTCTCCAGATCTCTATTGGCTCAACTCCATGTAGAAACAAAAGGATAAACACTCCTCATGGTGTAGTACATAAAAAAATGTAATGTATTGCATTATAATATCACTTGCATAAGTATATGGACAATGCGCGTTACAAAAAAATCCTGGCCGATAATTGAATTGTAATTCCGGTTCGCTTCCGATACGTGATGCCTAGGAGGCTCCAGCTGACACGTTTCGCCATCAAAAGGCCATATTCTAAAGCACCTTTTGATGACGAAATGCGCTGGTAGGAGCCTCCTAGTGATGTCATCACGTACTGGAAGGAAACTGGAATTACAATTTAATTATCAGCCAGGATTTTTTTGCAATGTGCATTATCCATATACTTATGTAAGTGTTTTTTTAATGCAATACATTTAATTTTTAACATAGTATACCATGAGGAGCATTTATCCTTTTTTTTCCCAGATGGATTTGAGCCAATGGAGATCTGGAGAAGGCTACAGATGTCCATCCCAGTGTACACTACCACAGGTTACTATTATTGAGCTTATGCTGACCGCTCTGGATAAAGGGGTCACTGTTGTCGGGGCACCTTTATCATTTCTTGGGTGTTGGTGGATGCTATTGGCACATTCTGAAAGATACAAAGAGTTTGCATGTTTAATACAGGAATATCTTTGGTTTTGGGGTTTTCTATGGACACTTTTGGCACTTTTAATCAATATTTGTATTCAATATTTGCAGGTTTTAACGAGTTTTGGGAAATAATGTTTTTTTTTTGTTTGTTTTTAGTGCACTGTGCAACACTTTTTTTTACAGTGAGGAATGTTGTGATGGAAATATCTTCAATGGGGACAAAGGCAGTACTAAAAAACAGCGTTTGAAAAGTTTAGAATCCCTGTTTCAGCACATTGAACTGTTCAAATTTTTTTTAAAAACTCTTTTGAGTGCACAATTACACTGCAATCAAGTCTCCACCCTGCAGTACATTGCACTGTGGTGACCTGTGGCGTTGTCCAATGTGCTGTAGAAAAATGCAGCATGTCTGCATTTTTCTGTACCACATATCACCACAACATTGTAGTGTGAACACAGCACATAGAAATCAATTGTGCCTTGCAGAGGTCCATCCAGCAAGCAAAAGTTGTTTGTTTATGCCTCTGGAGCAGTGTGAAGCTGCATGCAGAGTTGCATCAGCTGTACGGACTCACTGATAAGTCTGATAGGCATGCAGGGACTGGTGCATGGCCCCAACGCCGTATCCCTACAAACCTGTCAAATTGGGGCGTCCTGTTGAGTCCATCCAGCAACTGCATCTCCATTGACTAATACAGGTTGCCTGCATGCAGCTCCACACTGCTCCAGACACATAAACAAACAAACCTTGCACACTACTGTATTGGCCTCTGTGTCTGTGTGAATGAGCTCTTAAAGTGACCCTGTACCCAGATCATGCACATATTTGCATATTTTGAAGGAGCAGTAATGGCACTTTATAAAACAAGCCTTCATTCATCTCTGCATCTATAAGCATTGCGGAGAAATTACTTTTCAAATTCACAATACAGGCACTGTGTTTTTATTTGAGAGTGGATCTTGGCAGCCTACCAGCCCTCTAATATAAGCAAACAGCAAGTGTTTCTTAATACAAGCATAGGACCCTTTTACACGGGCTCCTTCTGTTCTGATCAGCAAGGAAACTGTCAGCTTATCGGAGCAGAATGGGGTGGATGACAGATCCGTGTCTACCATTTCTGCAGAGTGGATACGGAAAGACTCCACTTTGGTCTATGGGTGGCCGGGAGAAAACAGACTCTGCTGTCCGTTTACACCCAGCTACTTCCGATCCGGTCCTTACAAACTCAAGAGAACGCAATCCTCCTCCATTTTTTTTTTTTGGCTGGCCTGAACGGATCAGAAGGTAGGTGGGTGTAAACGGACACAAGTCCACTTACATCTGCCGATCCATGGGAATGCATGAACCTTTCGATCAGGTCCGCCTAAAAAACAGGTGGACCGGATCAGACACACTGGACACCTATGCTGCCATTGTGCTATTTGCTGGATATATGTCGGCACAATGGCAGCGGTGGGCAAATGGGCATACCTGGATGTCCCCTTTAATTGGTGGGGCTAGCGGGACCCGCGGACTCGATGTCTGTCGGTGTCCCGGCGATCGTGTCAGGGAGCCATAGAATGGGGAGATGTAAACAAGGCATTTCCCCATTCTGCCTAGTGAATGACAGAGATCACTGCTCTCTGTCATTGGGAGCAGTGATTGCTGTCATGTGAGTGGTAGCCCATCCCCCACTGTTAGAATCACTCCCTAGGACACACTTAAACCCTTGATCGCACCCTACTGTTTAACCCCTTCCCTGCCAGTGTCATTTACACAGTAATCAGTGCGTTTTTATAGCACTGATCGCTGTATAAATGACAATGGTCCCCAAATAGTGTAAAAAGTGTCCGATGTGTCTGCTATAATGTTGCAGTCACGATAAAAATCACAGATCGCCGCCATTACTAATAAAAAAAAAATAGTAATAAAAATTCCATAAAACTATCCCCTATTTTGTAGACGCTATAACTTTTGCGGAAACCAATCAATATACGCTTATTGCAATTTTTCTTTACCACAAATATGTAGAAGAATACATATTGGCCTAAACTGAGGAAAAAATTATTTTTTTTTATATCGTTCTTGGGGGATATTTATTATAGCAAAAAGTAAAAAATATTGCTTTTTTTCAAAATTGTCGCTCTTTTTTGTTTATACTGCAAAAAATAAAAACCGCAGAGGTGATCAAATACCACCAAAAGAAAGCTCTATTTGTGGGGAAAAAAAGGACATCAATTTTGTTTGGGTGCAACGTCGCATGACTGCACAATTGTCAGTTAAAGCGACGCAGTGCCGAATTGCAAAAAGTGCTCTGGTCAGGAAGGGGGTAAAATTTTCCGGTGCTGAAGCAGTTAAGGAGGGATGGGCTACTTTCAAGCTCACCTGCCCTTTATCTACCAATTAGAATGCTTGTGCTTCTACTATGGAGGCTCCCATAAATTTACAAGAGTTAGGAATGCAGAAATATTGAGGTGCCTTGGAGCTGCTCTGTAGCCTATGCATGTATTTGCAAATGTATGCAAACTAAACCCCTGTTTTTAACTCAAACTATTAGACAGGATAATTCAGTTGAGTTGAGATGGGAAAAGTAAGCTTTTTTATTTCTTTTTTAACTTTTTTATATCTCCATTCATTTAGAAGAGTGTTTCTCAACCAGGATGCAGTTTGGGTTCCCCTGGGGTGTCACGAGCGCAGAGTTTGCCCAGAGATCAGTGTTATGAGTTGCCATGGTGCAAGCAGGCTGGCTGCCAGCACCAAAACAACCAGTGGATGCTGTAGGCAGTGCTGTGTCTTGGCCTAGTCTGACAAGGCCCAGGCCTAGGGCGGCACTTTGCGGGGGACGGCAAAAAAGTGCCCCCCCCCGCGCGACCGGGACATCTGCTGCCTGGGGTCCCGCAAGCGGCGATCGGCTTTCCGTACCAGTCAACACCTCTCTCCCCGCTGACACACACTGCTCGGCTCCTCCTCCACACCAATGTTCTAGTGCACACAGCCAGGAGGAGGAGGAGCCACAGAGGAGGGACACAACTTCAGTGAGAGAGCCGCGCTGCTTGTCTGAGGTCTGTGTACTGTACAGTTTACAGTGCAGGGGGAAACAGTAACCAGGAAGGGGGAGGGGGGGAGAAGATAACAGATGCACACATGGAGCGTTGGGAAGGAAGGGGGGTAAGCGGATATGTGCGGGGGGTGTTTTGGGAGGGGAGAGGATATGTGCTAGTGGGGGGTCTGATTCCCCCCCACTAGCACATGTCCTCTCCCCTCCCAAAGCACCCCACAGAACATGTCCCTTTACCCCCCCTCCCCCCAAATTAAAAGATGCCGCGTCCCTCTCTGTCCTCAGCCCGTGACGTCCCTCCCTGCATCGTCCCTCTGTCCCCCTCCGATGGCGTCCCTCTGTCCCCTCCTCGCGGTGTCCCTCTGTCCTCTTCCCACGGCGTCAATCCGTCCTCATCACACAGCGCCCATCTATCCTCATCCCTCGGCATCCCTCTGTCCTCTTCCCACAGCATCTCTCTGTCCTCGTCCAACAGCATCCCTGTGTCCTTCTCCCACGGTATCCCTCTGTCTTCTTCCCACAGCATCCCTCTGTCCTCTTTCCACAGCATCCCTCTGTCCTCGTCCCACAGCATCCCTCTGTCCTCGTCCCACAGCATCCCTCTGTCCTCTTTCCACAGCATCCCTCTGTCCTCTTCCCACTGTATACCTCTGTCCTTTTCCCACAGCATCCCTCTGTCCTCTTCCCACAGAATCCCTCTGTCCCTTTTCCCACGGCATACCTCTGTCCTCCTCCCACAGCATCCCTCTGTCCTTCTCCCACGACGTCCTTCTGTCCTCTTCCCACAGCATCTCTCTGTCCTCTTTCCACAGCATCCCTCTGTCCTCTTCCCACTGTATACCTCTGTCTTTTTCCCACAGAATCCCTCTGTCCTCTTCCCACAGCATCCCTCTGTCCTCTTCCCACGGCATACCTCTGTCCTCTTCCCACGGCATCCCTCTGTCCTCGTCCCACAGCATCCCTCTGTCCTCTTCCCACTGTATACCTCTGTCCTTTTCCCACAGCATCCCTCTGTACTCTTCCCACGGCATACCTCTGTCCTCCTCCCACAGCATCCCTCTGTCCTCCTCCCACAGCATCCCTCTGTCCTTCTCCCACGGCATCCTTCTGTCCTCTTCCCATGGGATACCTCTGTCCTTCACCCACAATGTCCCTCTGTCCTCTTCCCACGGCATCCCATGGTGTCCCTCTGTCCTCTTCCCACTGCGTCCCTCTGTCCTCTTCCCATGGCGTCCCTCTGTCCTCTTCCCATGGCGTCCCTCTGTCCTCTTCCCATGGCGTCCCTCTGTCCTCTTCCCATGGCGTCCCTCTGTCCTCTTCCCATGGCGTCCCTCTGTCCTCTTCCCATGGCGTCCCTCTGTCCTCTTCCCATGGCGTCCCTCTGTCCCGCTCCCATGGCATCCCTTTGTCCTCCTTCCATGAAGATGACAGGACGGGTCTTAAAAAGGAAGGAGTGTGGCCTTGGCAGGAAGGGGTGGGTCATATTTAAATTAGGGGGTGCGCAAGTTTAGATGGGCCTAGGGCAGCACAAAACCTTAATACACCGCTGGCTGTAGGGCCAGGACTTTGGTCATGGTGGAGGTCTTGTCTGCACCATGGCAATGCATGGCTTTGATCCAGGGCAGTCACCATTCTGGGCCACCTCCAGCATTTAGGAGAAGATGAAAGTCCGCCTCCTCCAGAGCACCTCCAGCTCCTGTTCTCTGCCATGCTGCTGCAGCCAAAAGGTAGGGCTCTGATGTGAAGATGGGACTGTGTAGCTCTATGATGGGGTTACTCTGATATTATGGGAGGACTCCAAAGTGATGTGATGGAGTGACTCATGCATAGGGGGCCTCTGATGTGATAGGGGCTGTCATGTATAGGGGGCTTCTGATGTATAGGGAGGACTCTAATGTGATGGGGGGACCTCTGACATGAAGGGGTGACTATGATATGAAGGGGGGGGCTCTGATGTAATGGGGGGCACTGATATGAAGGGAGCCCTCTGATGTGATGGGGGGCCTCTTATATGAAGGGGGGACTCTGATATAAAAGGGGGGCTCTGATGTGATGGGAGAACCTCTGATGTGAAGGGAGGCTTCTTATGTGTAGTGATTTCTTAGGATCAGGTTTCCCATTGATAACATTTACGTTTTTTAGACTGGGAGCCTTGGGGTTATGAATACTTTTAAAGGGTGCCACGACTAAAGAAAGGTTGAGAAATACTGATTTAAAGTATATCTAAATGTAAACCTTTTATTTTGAATAGTGTAGAAAATGTCAACATATTGGATTTTTTTTTTTTTTTGCCTTGTGTCCCATTGGGGGGATTTATCTTCACTTTTACTTTGTAGACACAACACTAAGTTAGAAATCCCTTTATAAGTAGTGGTCACTTTTACACTGGAAGATTTCCCTTCCCTCCTGTTCCAGTGGCAAACAAAATTATGAGATTTTCCCACCACTTTCAGTCCTGAAGATAGGAGTCACCAGGACAAATAGAGATGCAACATGGAGAATACTAAAAAAAACCTGACCGTGGTTCTAATTCCTCTACAATTTAAAACTAAAAAAAGTTTTGGCTTTATACAGTTTAAAGGCCAACAATGGGAAAAGTAAAAGTCCTTCCTGACAGTGGGGCTTCACCTGCACTGCAAGAGCTAACTTCTTGTTTCTGTCACTTCTTTTATCTGATCTTCCACTCACCCATGCTCTAGAAGCGGACTGTTCCTGGGAGGGAAGGGAACCCTTCATCAGTCTTAATAACACTAGAGAACCTTAGATAGCTGGAACATTGGGGGAGATGAGGCTGCAGGGACTAGTCTAGCAGTGCGAAGGGTCAGGTAAAGAATGCCAATAACCGGCTTTCTTGTGACAGGGGACATTTACACTGATAATCAGGGCACTGATTCTCAGTGCCCTGATTATCAGTGCAGCCCCATCAGTGCATCATATCAGTGCCCACCAGGGCAGCATATCATTACCCATCAGTGCAGCATATCAGTGACCATCAGTGCCCATCAGTGCCTCTTTATCAATGCCCATCAATGCCACTTATCAGTGCCGCCTCATCAGTGGCCATCAGTGCCACCTCATTGGTGCCCATCAGTGCAGCGTCATCAGTGCCAATCAGTGCGGCCTCATCAGTACCCATCAGTGCAGCCTCATCAGTGCCTCTTTATCAATGCCCATCAATGCCACTTATCAGTGCCGCCTCATCAGTGGCCATCAGTGCCACCTCACTGGTGCCCATCAGTGCGGCCTCATCAGTGCAGCCTCATCAGCGCACATCAGTGAAGGAGAAAAATGACTTATTTGCAAAATTTCATAACAGAAACAAAGAAAAAAGTTTTTTTTTTCTAAAATTTTTGGTCTGATTTCATTTGTTTTGCAAAAATAAAAAAAAAAACCCCAGTGGTGATTAAATACCACCAAAAGAAAGCTCTACCTGTCTCAAAAAAATGATAAAAATGTTAAATGGGTACAATGTTGCAATTGTCATTGAAAATTGGGCTTGGCAGGATGAGGGTGAAAGTGGCCCTGTAGGCATTTTGAAATGCAAGAATGGACCCAAAGAACAGTAAGTTCAGATTCCACCTTGATTTTAGAGTTGCTTATACTATGAGTGCAGCTTAGATTCAGATTTTTAATAATACATTCCCCAAATTCTGACCTTTACTTAATATATCACTTTTTAATATCATATGATTTTGAAGTGAAATAAAGGACCACTGTTTCATCTCAATATTTATTTTAATGCAAATATTACTGATGAAATTAAAGTCACTACAGCATAAAGACAGGTGGAGAAGAAATACATTTGCAATGCTCTAAAATGTATAAAAAAAAAAAAAAAAAAAAAAAAAAAAAAAAAAAAAGCTCTCAAAAGTTTGAGATTTAGATGCACCTAGGAAAGGCTTGTTTAGCGCCCCCAGACAACCTACTTATGGCTAGAGGCGACCATAATGTGAGAAGCGCCATAGTCATACTAGGCTCCCCTACACACATCTAGGGAGTGTATTCAGGCATCCAGGCCTGCGTGCAAAAACAACTTGTCATATTCTAAAGAGCAAATCCACCTGAAAGTGATTACTCAGTTTTAAGAAGATGCCGGATAGTTACGTACCTTGTCCACTTGCTAAAGGGGCAGCCCCCCAAAGAGCAATGCTTTACTTATGAATGAAAGTGGATGAGTTGTATCTGTCTCCTCATTTCCCTTGCCCTCCACCACAACCATGGCTAAGGGAAGCAAGGTAGTGCCACTCTTTTTCCTTGTAATGTAAAAAAACAAGAGAATTCAGCAGCAATAGTAGGACCCTCTCGCAACGGCCATGGCAGGCGGTGGAGCTAGGAACTGATCAACAGATCTCAGGTTGGAGACCCTGGGAGATACAAGAAGTTTGTAATCAACTTGCCAACATCTACTGAAAACTATACTGCCAATTAGGAAAACTTGGAGAACCCTTGTGACCCCTAAAAAGAGATCTCCTATACAAATTTTTTTCACTGAGCCCATTTCTATTGTTGACCAATCCCCAATACCCTATAACAATGGTGGCGGAAACATATCACAACATTACTCAGTACAATACCAAATGAGAAATGTTCTGTCTATGAACAATGGCTGCCATCCCTGTTGGGTCTCCTAGAGTCTTAACTGAGTTACCAGTTTTGGGTGGTTTGACCTTTCAAGGGGATTTCCACTTTACCATAAAAGCTAATCACTGCTTAACATCTCCCCTCTTCTAACTTCCTATCAGCATCTACAAGCTCAGAAAGTACCTAAAGTGTACCTGTAGGCAACAAATTGAACTATAGCTTATTTAACAAGTGGGTCCCTGTCCTCACATGAGTGTATGAGTGGAAAGGACCAATACAACGCTTTCCAGATACTTCTGATCTTTCACTCTTCTCCATAGAAAAGCAAATGATCCAGCAAGATTAAAAACTTCCTCTGCAATAACAAGGAAATGTCACCCCACAGGCGTTTTTAGCGTCCTTTGCTGAAAACGGACCAAGTTGTTGCAAATGATGGTTTAAATCATTGCTTTTCATTTATGACCACTATAGGTCCACGAAAAATGTAAACAATGGCATGAGTCTCATGAATCCTGCAGTGTAGAGTGGAAACCCCCCCTTTAATGAGGCACAGAATCAGACTAAAAAACCATCTTCATTTCATATGCCCAAGATGTGGGCTGTACCGTAAAACATTATAACTGTTTATCTGTTTTTAACAGATTTTAAAGGTTTTTAAAACACAAATAAAAACACTGACAATATTTTCCATATTAGAAATCCCTTGCGCATAAGGATTTTCATCACCATATAAAGCTACAAAAAAACGTGTTTTTTTTTTTCCACTGCGTAACAGAAACCTCACTTTTAAGTGACATAAAAAAAAAAAAAATTCATAAACCAGAATTTCCAAAAAAAAAAAAAAAAAAATACAGTGCTCACATTTTGTTCCCTTTATTACAGCACAGTTTATTGCCCGGAGCAACCTCTTTCTTCCGCAGAGATTTTTTCCACGGTTCACTTATGCTAGACTTGTCGTTGCAACCAGTTGCCAAAAAATCATAAATGCGACCTCTGCGTTCAGAAGCCCCACTTCCGGTTGCACCATCACAGCTTAAGCTGAGAAGGCCTCGTTTTTCCTCCGCCGTTTCGTCCTCGTGCAAGTTTAGCTTATGAGGAAGTCGGGAATTAGTCATAAAACCCCCACATGAAGGCCCCTGGATGCTGTTCCTGTAGGAGGCCACCTCTGCTGAGTTGTAATCCAAGTGGTGAGAGCACCCTGGCAAGGACACATTACTGCTGGAAAGAGAAGAAGTTGAGGCATTCCCTCCATTTGCATTAACAGTAAAAGGGATGTTTAGATAATGGCTCCCGCATTCCTGGTAAAAACAACATGTCTGAAGGCTACTGTCATCCTTGGCCATCCGAAGGCGTTTGCGGTAGGGGCAGTCCTGGGGCACAAACCACTCCTGTGCCGGCGTTGATCCCAGAGCGCAGGCTGAGAAACACCAGTTGTTCTGCAGTAAGATCTCTCCATGAATCCTTTTCATCAAGTTGTTGATGAGGACCGACCTCCTCAGGAATACTTCTGGATCATCAATGAATTTTAATTTCTCCAGGGACATGTAAAGAACATGGGCCCTCTCCTCAAAGATAGATACATTCTGAATGGAAAAAATAACATAGTCAAAACAAGGCACTGTATCATATAAAGTCATCTAAACCAGAGGTGTGCAACCTGAGGGTCATAATGCCAGATAACATCTCAATAACAACTGCCAGAGTCAGAAAATGTATGACATTTAGTCTGTTGGGTTCTTCATGGACCAAATATTTACAAGCTTGCAGAGCAATGTCAGAATTTGTAAATGATGAAAATGATTTTCTAAGAAAGTGAATGTTATTTATAACCATCTGTGACCACAGGAATTTCTGGGGGAAGCTATTCAGAGTCCTGACTCACTGGTTGTGCATCAAAACCAAAAACAGTTATTTAAAATAATACAGTTAAAAAAAAAAAAACTTAAAATGTAAGTAATGCCAAAACTGATGCTTTAATATTTAAATGAGTAAGAAGTTGTTAAAAAACCTATCAACCTATTTTGTCTGTGTTGGGCTGGGAAGATTTTCCTTCACTTCCTGTCCTGGAGATGCAACAAGAAATAAGAGGAAAACTTTCCAAAGTAAATTAAAGGGGTTGTAAAGGTAAAATTTTTTTCACCTTAATGCATTCTATGCATTAAGGTGAAAAAACTTCCGACAATACCGCCGCCCCCAGCCCCCCCGTTTTACTTACCTGACACCTCGAAAGTCAGCCGCTCGCTCCCGACATCCATTAAGCCGCTCAGCCTGGCCGCTGATTGGCTACAGTTGATGGATTGAAAGCAGCGCAGCCATTGGCTCGCGCTGCTGTCAATCACATCCAATGACGCGGCGCGCCGGAGGGCGGGGCCGAGTGATACAGTGAGCGGCTATAGCCACCGGCTGTATCACGGGAGCGCGCCCGCAAGAACTAACCACCATGCGAGGGAGCTCACATTAAGGTGGTTAGTTCTTGCAGGGAGGAGCTGAAACAGCCGCCGAGGAACCCCAGAAGACCAGGTTTGGGGCCACTCTGTGCAGAACGAGCTGCACAGTGAAGGTAAGTGTAACATGATTGTTATTTAAAAAAAAAAAAAAAATTACCTTTACAACCCCTTTAAATTCTCTTCATAGAAAGTTGTCCCCATTGAATGATTTCTTTTCAGCTATTTCTCTGATAACTTTCTTGGAGCCAACATGCCGGTATACTACTACGTGTATTCTGCCATGGATTGGCACCAGGAAAGGAAAATTAAGCTAAATATTTGATACAATTTTCTACTGTTTCGATTTCCGTTTTTATCTCACTTAGGATGGTCACCACGACAAACACAGAGGTTACTCTTTATAGCAGGAATACATACTGCAATAACTACCTGACAAAGGGTCTAACCCTTCCCTACTACATCTAAAGCATGGATGCTCAACCTGTGGCCCTCTAGCTGTTGCAGAACTACAAGTCCCATCATGCCTCTGCCTTTGGGGGTCATGCTTGTAACTGTCAGCAGCTTGGAATGCTTCATGGGACTTGTAGTTCCGCAACAGCTGGAATGCCACAGGTTGAGTACCCATGATCTAAAGCTTAAAAATAAACTTTAGACAAGCCTTTCTAAACTAGGATTCCGCGGAGCCCTGGGGTTCCTCTAGAGTTTGCTATGGGTTCCTTAATCTGTGAGCGGTGATGGATCGATCTCCTGCCTGATGGTGTTCACACAGTTCTGGCACCGACACAACTGATTCTTGTCACTGACCACCACTGCAAGGAAGCTCTTATCTTACTGGCTACCAATGTGATGTGGCTAATGTTCCATGAGCTGTAGGTATAATAGTTTGTAATCAGCTTCCCAGAGACCTGAATATTATTTTAGGGGATCACCCATGTAAATCAATGTTGAGAAAGGCTGCTTAAAGTGTTACTAAACCCGGGACCCTGCATTCACTATATCCGGTCTCCCACAGTACACTGAACATTGAAATGCAAGTATTTTAGTAAATATAAACTGCTAAATACTTTTTCTCATCAGCAGTATATAGCAATCTTATGACTTCTATCAGTGTCTGGTTAAAGCTTGTAGGAGGAGTCTTCATTCTACTCTGTCCTATGAGGCTGCAGGAACCCTGACTCTCTGTCTGGACAGTGCTGATTGGCCCTGTGCTGATCAAATGCACTCTCCCAAGAAAAAACTCCAAAACACTTACTAGCAATACACACCAAACTGAGCATGTGCAGAGTGCCCCCAAAGCTCTGTCTTATCAGGAGATGGTTTGGGGACAGTTGAAGAATGGGAGGATCAGGGAAAACAGGATTAAACAGCCTTTTTACACAGTGTGGAAGATTTACTTCTTAGGTTCCACAGTGAGTATACCAAGCATGCTTTACTGCATATACAGACTGATCTTACGGTTGTGGGTTTAGTAACACTTTAAGACAAGTACAAAGGCACAAATTAATGTAGCTCTGTGATTAATAAAAAGCAGTATGAGTATGAAAGGAGTGTAAAAAAAGCAGCATAAGGATCCAATCAGTTCATGTGCTGACAATCAAGAAGCATGCTGATAGAAGGAGAAAACAGATTGACATAGAGATTAACCAATCATTGTGCTGCTTCTCCTTTTACTGCCCAGTTGCAGGCTGAGGTGGTTCCAGGATAACCTGGGCTCACAGGAAGTGGGTTGAATTATGTTGGTCATCATACTGAGGATATTTAGCAGCAGAAAAATGGTCTAAGTTAATTCTAATACTGCAGGAAAAGCTGGTTTATTCATTACAGGTACTTATATAGCACCGTCAATTTATGCAGTGCTTTACATATACATTGTACATTCACATCAGTCCCTGCCTTCAAGGGGCTTACAATCTAAAGTCCCTATCCCACATTCATACATACACATACTAGGGTCAATTTAGACAAAAGCCAATTAACCTACCAGCATGTCTTAAGAGTGTGGAAGGTATCACACACAGGCACAGGGAGAACATGGAAACTCCAGGCAGGTAGTGCCGTAGTTGGGTTTCGAACAGACGGCCCTAGTGCTGCTAGGCGGAAGTCCTAACTACTTAGCCACTGTGCTACCCATTTTGTTATTTTATTTTTTTGCTAGGTAATCATTTTTATTTTTATTTATTTATTATTTTTTTTCATGTTGGCTGGAGTTCTGCTTTAAAGCAGTATTATACCCAAAAGCAAACATTTATTATACCAATTCATAGATGTGATGGCTGTATTCTTTTCATCCAGAGTGGGTGGGACTCTAATATAGGGGGTGTGTCACTGGCCAGATCACAAGGGCAAAACAGAGGGGAAAAAGCCTAAACAAGAATATTACTACAGCCTCCACATCTAATAATTGGTAAGATATATTAAGATATATTACATCTTTGGTTTTTGGTTTAATACCAGTTTCAGTAGTTGGTTCTGTTCTTTGGTGCCAGATGCTGACACCATGCTGTACATGCTAGGAGCCTCAGATGACACAGGTGAGGAGGAAAGTGACAGATTTGGTATTGTCCCCAGAAGGTAGATGCTGGCACCATGCAGCACATGCTTGGAACCCTGGCAGACCCAGATGTGAAGGGAAGTGACAGATTTGGTACTGTCCCCAGGAGATAGATGCTGGCACCATGCAGCATGGGTTTGAAGCCCCGGCTGACCCAGATGAGGAGGGAAGTGACAGATTTGGTACTGTCCTCAGAAGGTAGATGCTGGCACCATGCAGCACAGGTTTGGAGCCCCGGCTGACCCAGATGAGAAGGGAAGTGACAGATTTGGTACTGTCCTCAGAAGGTAGATGCTGGCACCATGCAGCACAGGTTTGGAGCCCCGGCTGACCCAGATGAGAAGGGAAGAGACAGATTTGGTACTGTCCTCAGAAGGTAGATGCTGGCACCATGCAGCACAGGTTTGGAGCCCCGGCTGACCCAGATGAGAAGGGAAGAGACAGATTTGGTACTGTCCTCAGAAGGTAGATGCTGGCAC
Source organism: Aquarana catesbeiana (assembly GCF_042186555.1). NCBI lineage: Eukaryota > Metazoa > Chordata > Amphibia > Anura > Ranidae > Aquarana > Aquarana catesbeiana. The sequence continues at coordinate 643,903,791 of NC_133327.1, forward strand.
CATGCAGCACAGGTTTGGAGCCCCGGCTGACCCAGATGAGAAGGGAAGTGACAGATTTGATACTGTCCTCAGAAGATAGATGCTGGCATCATGCAGCACAGGTTTTGAGCCCCGGTTGACCCAGATGAGAAGGGAAGTGACAGATTTGGTACTGTCCTCAGAAAGTAGATGCTGGCACCATGCAGCACATGTTTGGAGCCCTGGCGACCCAGATGAGAAGGGAAGTGACAGATTTGGTAGTGTCCTCAGAAGGTATATGCTGGCACCATGCAGCACAGGTTTGAAGCCCCGGCTGACCCAGATGAGAAGGGAAGTGACAGATTTGGTACTGTCCTCAGAAGGTAGATGCTGGCACCATGCAGCACATGTTTGGGGCCCTGGTGACCCAGATGAGAAGGGAAATTACAGATTTGGTAGTGTCCTCAGAAAGTAGATGCTGGCACCATGCAGCATATGTTTGGAGCCCTGGCGACCCAGATGAGAAGGGAAGTGACAGATTTGGTACTGTCCTCTGAAGGTAGATGCTGGCACCATGCAGCACATGTTTGGAGCCCTGGCGACCCAGATGAGAAGGGAAGTGACAGATTTGGTACTGTCCTCAGAAGGTAGATGCTGGCACCATGCAGCACATGTTTGGAGCCCTGGCGACCCAGATGAGAAGGGAAATTACAGATTTGGTAGTGTCCTCAGAAAGTAGATGCTGGCACCATGCAGCACATGTTTGGAGCCCTGGCGACCCAGATGAGAAGGGAAGTGACAGATTTGGTACTGTCTTCGGGGTCCCGATGCTGACACTAAAGCAGCACATTTTAGGATCCCCGGCTGAAAAAGGTAAAAAGGGAAGTGACAGATTTCCTTTGGTTTCTTTATAAAAAAACAACCATGCACATGATTAAATAAACGTGTGGTTTCTTTCTTGTGCATATCAAGGAATTTAGCAGGATATCTTCATATGCTATGACGACAGTATACCATATGAAATCTGAGATGTCTTTTGTAGATACACAGACGCCATGTATATAAATTATGCATTCCTTCAGGTCCTGTCTATTATAACTGATCAAAGTCAGGCTGTGCCATTGCAGCCACTGAGAAATGTAAATTAATTTTTATCTTCTTCACTAATAGGACACGCCATCAAAACATCAATAGGTGAACCTGGCCTTTTCTTTATGAATCCAGCTAGTCTTTCACAGATATATGGTGTTTTGTAGAATAAACCTATACAACGCCCCTGGGAAATGCTTTGAGGACACTATATCATGGCATGTCTATTGTAGTTTTCTTTGTATATAATGCTCTCAAGGCCTAGTCATAATATTTCTGTAGATTGGATTCTATCTTCATTGGCTTTGAGATGGCTATGGCAGCTAGATTGGAACTGGGAATACTGGTGGGGATACTTGGGCAATAAAGTGGCTACAACTTGATTTGCCAGCAACAAAGCAAAAATGTAGGTTTTTTGAATGGACTGATTTTTGCTTTTAGTGAAGGCTACTGGTAATCAAGATTCTTTTTAAAACGGGAACGCAGTTCTGGGACATCCTTCAACACTGAATATATGTAATGGCAAGGGGTGGTGGGGTGCGCTGGAGGTTCTATTGTTGCGGGGGGAACTGTTGTTGCAGGTGAGGTCTACTGTTGCTCAGAGAGATATATTGTTGAGGATGGGGTCTATTGTTGCTGGCTGGTGGGGGGTCTATTGTTGCTGGGGTCGATCTATTGTTACTTGGGGGGTATTTTGATGTGGGGATCTATTGTTGCTGGGGGAATTTATTATTTCTGGGGGATCTATTGATGCTGAAGGGATCTATTGATGCTGGAGTGGGTCTGTTGTTGTTGGAGAAGTATTTTGCTGCTGGGATCTTTTGTTGTTGGGGAAGATTTGTTGTTGCTGCGGGAGGGGATTTGTTTTATTGCTTTTCTAGTTATCATTAACACATTCCATACAAATTAATTAGCATCACAAAATGATACTTGGTTCTGTATTCTCTAAAAGAGGTGGTACTTGGAGGTGGGTAGGAGGTGGAGCCAAGGGAAGGTGCTCAGAGGTGGGTAGGGGGTGAAGACAAAGGATGACTTGGAGGGGGGGGGTTCCTGCACCTATTTTCTGCGAAAAGACTTTTCAGACAATAGCGAGCTTCCAACTTTGGGGGTAGCAGTTTGGAGAAGGTTTTTTTTCTGTTCCAGCATGATTGTGCCCCTGTATACAACGCCAGCCCAATAAAGACAGGGATGATTAGTTTGGTGTGGAGGAACGTGACCTACACAGAGACCTGTCCTCAACTCTACTGAACACCTTCAGGATGAATTGAAAAGAGTAAGCTAGGTCTTCTCCTCCGACTATATTACCCGACCTAAAAAATATTCTTTTGGGTGAATGGGTACAAATTCCCATAAACACACTCCAGAATCTTTAGAAAAGCCTCCCCAGAAGAATTGAGGGCATTATAGCTGCAAAGGGGACCAGCGTCCAAAGTTTAGAACAGGATGTCCACCAAATTGATATACTGTAGGTGTAATGGTCAACTTTCCACAGCTTTTTGTCAATAAAGAGCATGCTATACATATATTTTATACAAAGAGGCTTTGCAATTTTTAAGAACACCTATACAGTAAATACTTTTGAACCCAAACTATCCAGGAATTTTTACTTCATTACAACCCTAAAATATGTATTTTAAATGGTGCCCCGTGCCCCTATGGCTACCCGGAGGGCTGAAAAAAAGAAAAAAACAGATTCCCCCATTTACACAATCAGGGTGCATTGAAGAATCCTCCCTGCTGTGCCATTGTATTCTGATGGGGGGACTCTTCCACTGTCAAAATGCACTGATCTGTTGAGCGAGAACGGCCATATATGGATTCAAATTTGGCCGTTCCCTGCAAAAATGTAGTAAATGCACCTTAATAAAAAAAAAGTGTTTTTATTAAATGTTTGCATTAGAGTGTAAATTCAGCTTCAGCAAAAAGCACACTATGCTGTGGCATAAACATATACATATACAGTGCCTTGAAAAAGTATTCACACCCCTTGACATTTTCCACATTTTGTCATGTTACAACCAAAAATGTAAATTTATTTTATTGGGATTTTGTGAGATAGACCAACACAAAGTGGCACATAATTGTGAAGTGGAAGGAAAATGACAAACCGTTTTCTAACATTTTTTACAAATAAATATGTGAAAAGTGTGGCGTGCATTTGTATTCAGCTCCCCTGAGTCATTACTTTGTAGAACCGCCTTTCGCTGCAATTACAGCTGCAAATCTTTTTGGGGATGTCTCTACCAGCTTTGAATATCTAGAGAGTGACATTTTTGCCCATTCTTAAATTCTAAAATTCTACATTCTAAAATAGCTCAAGCTCTCTCAGATTGGATGGAGAGCGTCTGTGAACAGCAATTTTCAAATCTTGCCACAGATTCTCAATTGGATTTAGGTCTGACTGGGCCAATCTAACAAATGAATATGCTTTGATCTAAACCATTCCATCATAGCTCTGGCTGTATGTTTAGGGTTGTTGTCCTTCTAGAAGTTGAACCTCTGCCCCAGTCTTTTGCAGACTCTAACAGGTTTTCTTCTAAGATTGCCGTTTTTGGCTCCATCCATCTTCCCATTAACTCTGACCAGCTTCCCTGTCCCTGCTGAAGAAAAGCATCCCCACCACATGATGCTGTCACCACCATGTTTCAAGGTGAGGATGGTGTGTTCAGGGTGATGTGCAGTGTTAGTTTTCCGTCACACATAGTGCTTTGCTTCTAGGCCAAAAAGTTCAATTTTGGTCTCATCTGACCAGAGCACCTTCTTCCACATGTTTGCTGTGTCCCCCACATGGCTTCTCACAAACTGCAAACGGTACTTCCTATGGCTTTCTTTCAACAATGGCTTTCTTCTTGTCACTCTTCCATAAAGGTCAGATTCTAATACCTGAGCTGTGGATCTCTTCAGCTCCTCCAGAGTTACCATGGGCCTCTTGGCTGCTTCTCTGATTAATGCTCTCCTTGCCCGGCCTGTCAGTTTAGGTGGACGGCCATGTCTTGGTAGGTTTGCAGTTGTGCCATACTCTTTCCATTTTCAGATGATGGATTGAACAGTGCTCTGTGAGATGCTCAAAGTTTGGGATATTTTTTTTATAACCTAACCCTGCTTTAAACTTCACAACTTTATCCCTGAGCTGTCTGGTGTGTTCCTTGGCCTTCGTGATGCTGTTTGTTCACTAAGGTTCTCTAACAAACCTCTGAGGGCTTCACAGGACAGCTGTATTTATACTGAGATTAAATTACACACAGGTGGACTCTATTTACTAATTAGGTGACTTTTATAGGCAATTGGTTGCACTAGATTTTAGATAGGGGTATCAGAGTAAAGGGGGCTGAATACAAATGCATGCCACACTTTTCACATATTTATTTTTTAAAAATTTGGAAAACCATTTATTATTTTCCTTCCACTTCACAATTATGTGCCGCTTTGTGTTGGTCTATCACATAAAATTCTAATACAATACATTTAAGTTTTTGGTTGAAACATGACAAAATATGAAAAATTTCAAGAGGTATGAATACTTTTTCAAGGCACTGTATAATGTGCTAAAACCCACCTACAAGCAAGGGCTCTCTTTTTGTTAAACAGAAGATTCTACAAATCCTCTGCAGTCAGCAATGGCTCCTTCCCGATCTATTGTAGGGACAGAGCAGCGGTTGGGACCAGCGTCCCCTAGTGCCACAGGAAAGAGCACCATCCTGTGCTGAGCCAGCTGTGGGTCAGATCCCAACATTGTTGTCAAGAACGCTGTGGAGCCTGGACCGGCCCTGTGATGTCAGCCGACAGCAGACTTTAGCCTGCCGTCAGCTGAATCTGGGTCGCAGGAGTGCAGAACTAAGGGCACTCCTGTGAACCACAGGAGAAGTATGGCCAAGAGAGCTTTGGCCATACTTCTCCTTTAAACTGAAAGGGTTCCCTGGCTGGGGATAGGTTGAGCATAATAAGCTGCTCTACCCATAAGGAACAGCATAGTGTGCTTTTTTATAAATCTGAACTTGCACATAAAGCCTACAGAGCATTGCAACCATGGTCTGTACATCTCGAGTGCAATTCACAGACACCTACATCCCTGCCCTAGATCTGTAACGATGAAGTAAACATTGGACTACAAGTGCATAGATGTTTGTTCTCCATTCATATTTGTGAGTTTCTCTCTGGCATGGAAGAGGGTATTTGTAGTCTTTGCATATACAGAAATTTAAGAATGGATCTGTGAATGGATGATGCAGCTCTGCTGCGCTAAATTCAGAAGGACGCTCCAGAGAGAAGCACCCCATAAACTCAGTAAGTGTAGGTGGGGGCAGTTTGAGGGGTGGGGTAGTTGGTAATTGCGACCATGTTCCATGTTCCACCCTGGGAGTAACATTAAAATACTCCCAAAGGTGGACTACACCGTTTAAACAGGTCAACAATGTCAGCCCCATATCTGTATCCACGCGGGTTCCCTTTACATACAGGCGTGTTCTTCATATGGAAGCGCTCTCGCTGTAGAATAAACCAAACAGGCTATAAAAGTCATTGTACTTGCAGAGAGCAGCAGACAAAGACTTCTGGAAATTATCAGGGAAGAACTTGGGCTCGGAGGACTTTATGAGAGTGGAGGATTGCCAAAAATTACACATACCATGCCACGGAATGAGATGGAAACATTTCTATCGAGACAGTTCTGGTGGGACAAGCGCTAAAACATTTCCGCCACACCAACATTGAGGTCATAGAAAAAGAAAAGGCCTTGGTAATTTGATTCTTTGATGCGTTTTATTATTTTCTTTTTCTGTTAACATTCCCAAAACAGGAGTCTGCTGTTCATCACTAAACAGCCGTAATAGGGGAGAAGAGAGGCTCGCTGTGTTGTGGTCATGGACACGCACAAGCAATTGGAATGCCACTTAACGGAAAAAATAATAAAGTTTTATAATGGCCACTGCCTGCCTATTACACTTTCCTTTGTGTGCTGTCCTCTGTTCTATAGGTGTCCCCAACACTGAGAGCCTGCTTTACCATGAAGTGTGACACTCTCTGTTTATGCCTGAACCATGCCTGGACACTAAGGTGGCCTAATCTTCATCAGCTTAAAAGGGGACCCAGACTCCTTGATACTCCTTTTGTTAGTACTCCCCTGCTGCTGCTTCCTCTAATAAAGCCAAGGGCAATACCCAGTGCCTCCATACATTGGACAGCATGTGCCATGTGGTGGTCATGGAGACTGGCAGCCAATCGCTAGGCCCACGCAATTTCACATGACAAAGGGGGTTACGTCATTGCTCCCACTAGCCTATAAAACCAGCCAGCACTGGGAATTTGCTGCTCCATACATAGAGGCACTGGGCATCGCCCCTGGCTGTGACAGAGAAAGCAGCAGCAGGGGAGCACTGGCAAAGGGAATATTCAGGGGGCCCCTTTGCAAAAAAGAATGTTTCGCTTAGCCCTAAATGGACAAGGTGACAGTTTCTCTTTGAATGAACCTGTTTCTTTCCCCTGCATGGGCAACTCAGGTTCACCACTCTGACAACATGGATTTTGATACAGTTAGGGGTAGCTTAAAGCTGAAGTGTAATTTACGCATATAATACCCTACCTTGTTTCCCTCACCCAATCAACAAGCAGTTAAAAGTTTTCAATCAAATCATTTTGTTTTTGTAAAATACCTCTTGCGACCCCATGAGGTCATCGCTGGGTCTGTATGTTGGTCTTTGCTCTGAGTGTGACTGGAGGGGCTGGCAGGCTCCTGTAATCGACACAGTACTCTTGGATTCTCTTTCTGTACTGTATGAAAGAACACATCCCCAGCATCCGTTTAAACATGCATGCACCTGCTGGCCGCTGGATGCTGTAGAGCCTAGCTGTGCAATCTGCTGATCAATTCCGTTAATTTCATTTCCTTCATTTTCTCTCTAAACACCTCTATTTGCTTGATTTGTAATCAAGCAACTGATCAGCAAACTGCATAACTCACATATGTCAATGACAAGGCCCACAGGCCAAATGCAGCCCAAAAGGCCTTGTCATGTGGCCCTTGCACCCAGTTTTGCAGCTGAAATGTGGTGGAACTCCATTCCGCCACCTCTGGCTCTCACGCTCCCCTCCCACTTTCTACTGTTTACAAGGGACAGCTTTGCTCTCAGCGGCTCCCAGAACTAACCAATCTCTGCACGCACTCATGACAGGACACGCCAGGAACAGATCTCCAGAATCTGAGAGAGAGAATGATCTCCCGGCAAGGCGAGGCAGAGCTGCCTACACAGGGAGGTACTAGAGCTAGGCCAGGTAGGAGAGAGTAGAGATGCAAGGAAGCTTTGGGGAGGGGGGGGTTCGAGGTTGCTCACTGTGCATAGCACACACCTAAACCCTACACTCTGTAAACAGTGTACCCCTGAACTCTGCACTCTGTAAGTAGTGTATTCTGAACTCTGCACTCTATACGTTGCATACTCATGAACCCTGCACTCTGTACATAGCGCACCCCTAAACCCTAAACTCTGTAAACAGTGTACCCCTAAGCTTTGCACTCTGTATGTAACGCACTCCTGAACTCTGCATTCTGGATGTAGCATAATCCTTGAACTCTGCACTCTGTACGTAGCACACCTCAGATACAATTGGGCAACCATACTGATGATGCAGCCCACAATGAAATTGAGTTTGACACCCCTGGCATAGCTAAAGTCTGCACCTCCAAGGTAGCATGCACATCCAAAGGGAACTGGGGATGTGTTCTTTCATAGGGAGCAAAATTATTAATGGCATAGAAAGTGGAACAGCCAATCCTTGCAGAGCTGCTGAAGAAAGGAGTGGGGGAGGGAATTAAAAAACAATGCATGTCTTAGGCTAGTGCACGAGATATGTAAATCACCTGTCACTCACAGCAAGGGGGAGGATTTGACATAGTTTTTCTCTGTCAAGATTTATCTCACTGAACAATAAAAGAGGATTGCTCAGAGATGGATTAACTCTTTGTGGCAAGACTGGGCTAAAATGATAGAAAATCTTATACTCTACATTATGACATAAAAAAAAAAATTGTGGGTTTACATCCACTTTAAAGTAAAGTAAACTGGTCTGTACCAGAATGCATTAAACAGGCCAAAGCACTACCTATAGGGGGGCCTGCAAATACCCTGGACACCCCAAGTTCCCCAAATCTTGGGACATTCTAACATGCAAATGTAAACTCTAACCAGTGTTTGCCAAATGCCTCCTATCTGCTGCACCTGATAGGCCTATCAGTAAAATGGGCAGCCTTACTAGCCAATAAGAAAGTGCAGGAGGGGTCAAAGCACCCCTCGGCACTAGAAGGAAATGCTGAAACCAGTTGGCAGGCACATCAAATGCAGGTCAGAAGAATCCTATTTACGTTAATAGTCTTCATAACCATTCTGAGGCTGTCTGATCTGCTTTGCCCTTCCTAAATATGCTAAAGCACTTTAAAGTGAAAAAAAATGATAATTATGAAGCACGACTTCTCACACTATGAGAGGTCCCCTTTAAAAGATCATCTACTGCAACGCAGACAGTTTTGAAATTGAACTCACAGCATTTTAAAAAGCAATTAAAAATATGTTTTACTCATGTGATTTATTTTAACAAGGAAAATCCTTGTGTAGAAATCTATGCGGTAATTTATTTTCCTTTTCCATTCCATGTGCCCACACACGAGAGATGGGTGGATCACAGTAACTGGTGCTTCTATTTCGTGGCAGCGGCCATGATTGGTAGGGCTGCCAATATGCGCTAATCATTTCCAGGGATACTAAACTGCTAGCGGGGTCCAAATATGTGTGGTCCATCCATGGCAAGAAAGATGATACACATGTATTAGCGCAGCCTTAAAGTGATACGGTCTAGTTCAAACTATCAAATAAAGTGAACCTGTCACAACCACAAAACAGCTGCTGCTACCATCATTCTATTTCCATTTTCCTTCATTTTACAAAGGGAGTTTCTTATTAAAGGAAACCTGTCTTGGGAGTAACATGGAGACTGCCATTTACGAAAATGGCAGTTGCTTGACTGGTATGCTGACCATACTTTTTTAATATTCTGAAGTACTGTGCGGGGCCCTGTCAGGTGGGCTGTACGGGGCCCCATGATTCCTAACAGCGGCCCTGCTGGTGCCATAGGGTTACAAAAAAACCAAGCAGGCAATACACAACTTCAGGTCAGCCTAATGACATACTGTATTTCTCTTTGGGGCAGCCCAATGATGTATCTATCTTTGGGGCAGCCCAATGTTGTACTCCTTTTTGGAGCAGTGCAGTGAGGTATATTTCTTTGGGGCAGCCCAATGACGTATTTCTCTTTGGAGTAGTCCAGTGAGGCATCTCTCTTTGGGACAATTACATATTTCCCTTTGGGGCGGCCCAATGATGTATTTCTCATTTTGGCAGCTCAATGATATATTTCTCTTTGGGGCAGTGCAATGACGTATTTCTCTTTGGGGCAGCCCAATTGCATATTTCTCATTAGGGCAGCCCAATTGCATATTTCTCATTGGGGCAGCCTAATGATGTATTTCTCTTTGGGGCAGCCCAATGGCGTATTTCTCTTTGGGGCAGCCCAATAGTGTATTTCCTTTTCGAGCACCCAATGATGTATTTGTCTTTGGGACAGTCTAATGACGTATTTCTATTTGGGGCAGCCAAATGATGTATCTCTGCTTTTGGGGCAGCCCAATGACATATTTCTCTGTGGGGCAGTCCAATGGCGTATTTCTCTTTGGAACAGCCCAATAACGTAGTTCACTTTGGGCAGCCCAATGATATATTTCTCTTTGGGGCAGTCCAATGACATATTTCTCTTTGGGGCAGCCCAATTACATATTTCTCTTTGGGGTAGCCCAATGACGTATTTCTCGTTAAGGCAGCTCAATGATGTATTACTCTTTGGGACAGCCCAAATGGGTATTTTTCTTTGGGGCAGCCCAATGACATATTTCTCTTTGGGGTAGCCCAATGACATATTTCTCTTTGGGGTAGCCCAATGACGTATTTCTCGTTAGGGCAGCTCAATGATGTATTACTCTTTGGGACAGCCCAAATGCGTATTTTTCTTTGGGGAAGCCCAAATGCATATTTTTCTTTGGGGCAGCCAAATGACATATTTCTCTTTGGAGCAGCCCAATTGCGTATTTCTAATTGGGGCAGCCCAATGATGTATTTCTCTTTGGGGCGGCCCAATGATGTATTTCTCTTTGGGGCAGCCCAATGATGTATTTCTCTTTGGGGCGGCCCAATGATGTATTTCTCTTTGGAGCGGCCCAATGATGTATTTCTCTTTGGGGTAGCCCAATGACGTATTTCTCTTTGGGGTAGCCCAATGACGTATTTCTCATTAGGGCAGCTCAATGAATACTCTTTGGGGCAGCCCAAATGCGTATTTTTCTTTGGGGCAGCCAAATGACATATTTCTTTTTGGGGCAGCCTAATTGCGTATTACTCATTGGGGCAGCCCAATTATGTATTTCTCTTTGGGGAAGCCAAATGATGTATCTCTGCTTTGGGGAAGCCCAATGATGTATCTCTGCTTTTGGGGCAGTCCAATAAAGTATTTCTCTTTGGGATAGTCCAATAACGTATTTTGCTTTGGGCAGCCCAGTGATGTCTTTTTTTTAGCATAGTTTTTCTCTAATTGAAATATCTGTCTGCTGGTAACTGTTGCTGAAATAAATGTTGAAAACTCAGGGTCTTCTGCTAAGAAGACATTGAATATTCACCTCTCCCGCTGCCGACATTGCTGATCTCTGCTGTAGTGTAGAATCCAACGCTAACATGAGTATCCTGGTCCCCGCTGTGTGCAGGGGCTCAATCTGCCTACACTGAAAGGACCACAGTATACTCCTCAAAGTGTCAGATTCTTTGGTGGGTATACCGCTCCACTACAGCAGAAACTGGCAACGTGGGCAAGCGGAGAGATAAGAATCAAAGGTGCTTTTCTGCAGCTTGATAGTCAAGATTGCCCATACATTGTAATAACGAATGTTTTTGGAAGAGGCATGTACAGTAAATGCTGCTGCTCCAAGTTAAACCTTTGGCACCCAACACCAACATTCCAACATGCTGTGTGGGTGCCCCAGAGGCCGAAAAATATTGCTAAAGGATGTAGGATATGAGGGTCTGAATCAAAGCCAAAGTAGAGGCCTATATTCTGAGCGCAGCAAGGTCAGGGAATTAGCCTAAAATCCTCATCTGAATATGCCCGTCATTTGCCACCTGTGCCAGATGCAGCACAGTTTTATACATTTTAATAAATATTTCCCATTGGATAATCAAGTTTTTGTGACTCATTTTGCCTTTACTGCCCAAAGCTTTGCATTTCAGTTTAATTATCCGTTTACGAGTACCTCCACCAGCACCTGGTATTTCAGTTCTCAGTGGGCACTACTGAGTTATATCACCTGCTCCTTCTATCTCTGTGGGATTCCAATAGTGAGATTTCTCTGCCATAGCCGATGCCTTTGTCTGCTTTCTCAAGGTTATAACAAAAGTGTCATGCTCGACTTGGCTCCCCAATTATTTGTTCACGCTACATTAGACAGAATCCATTGGGAGATCCTGAGACCATCACTTGGCTTTATAATGGCCCTGGCAGAGGGAGAAACTTAGAATTCTGATAGGATATCTAACCACGGGAGCCCCTGAGAGATACAAGACGGCAGCAAGTGATTCATATTGCAATATGACAACCAGGCAAAACTGAATGAACAAATTTGGGTTGTAATATCTGTTAATAATTCAATTTTGAAATGAGATAATATATTTGATTAATAATTACCCTTTGTTTATGAATGTGGCTGACAGGATTATCTGTGCTATCATCTCTAGTAAAAATCTTTTTTTTTTTGTGATCAGAGAAGGCTATAGAGCATCTGTGAAGCTTTCATTTCTTTCTGCGGCCCTGTTGGGGGATTTCCTCCAACATTCTTCTCTGTCTGACATTCCTTCAATAGACAGGAAGTAGAAAATCTTCCCTCACTTCCTGTTCTTTCTGACACACATCAGACAGGAAGTCTCTGTCTCCAGTGAAGATACAGATAGCAATAAAAATGGACAGGGGTTCTAACCCTTTCCTACTCTATGCAAAATGAAATAAAATGTTTTGACTAGAGTTAGGCTTTCAAGTATTTTAAATCTAAAATTTGCCCCATGCATCATGGCAGAGCTTAACCACTGACTAAGCATGCCATTCAGCTAAAAATTGTACCAAAAAAATTGGGATATCATATAATATCCTCTGATTTTACCGCAATTTTTTTCTTGTAACCGCTATCAATTTTTCTCCCCTAACTCTGATGCTCAGTGCTTCAAAAGCTGCAGTCAAGTCAAGCTCCACTTATGGGTAGGATGGTAGTTGTACCTGCCTATATAATCAGAGCCAGACTACTAGATTTTACAGGATACCATGCATCCGCTGGTTGAACGAAAAAAATAAAAATGACTCATCTATGGGCAGCTTTATCCTGGAGTTCAGCTTTAAGATTTGATGTTCAGAAGGTTTAAAGTGATTGTAAAGGCAGAAGGCTTTTTATCTTAATGCATTCTATGCATTAAGATAAAAAACCTTCTGTGTTTAGCAGCCCCCCTCAGCCCCCCTAATACTTTCCTGAGCCCATCTCATTCCAGCGATGTGTCTCGGCTGCCCGGGACTCTCCCTCCTCATTGAGGTGGCAGCATGGCACCATTGGCTCCCGCTGCTTTTAATCAAAGTCAGTGAGCCAATGAGGAGAGAGAGGGGGTGGGGCCAAACCGCTGCTCCATGTCTGAATGGGCACACGGAGCCGAAGCTTGGCTTGGGTGCCCCCATAGTAAGCTGCTTGCTGTGGGGCCATTTGGCAGGAAGGAGGGGCCAGAAGCGCCAGCAAGGGACCCGCGAAGAGGAGGATCCGGGCTGCTCTGTGCAAAACCAACTGCACAGAGCAGGTAACTATGACATGTTTGTTTAAAGAAAAAAAATGTGGACTTTAGTATCACTTTAAAACCTCTCTAAGGTTCTATTTTGCCATCTATGTACCCTTTGGATAGATTTCCCTTTATTTCTCGTCACTCAACCTCAACAGGAAGTGAGGGGAGATCTGTTTGAATAAAGGGGAGTGTCCCTGTAAGACAGTTGTCATCGGAACAGATGTCCCTATAGCAGGGCTTGACAAATTTGCTTTAAACCGAGAAGCCAGCTAAAAAAGTTAGGAACCAGTTTGCGTGCGTGCAGGGCGATATGTAACGATCATTGCATCATGTTTTCATGTGTAGGCGCTTGTACGTGCGTATATGTGGGGGTGGGGGCATAAAAATTATATTTTTTCCGGGTCTCCGTCCGGGTCTCTACTGCGCATGCATCGGAGGGGGGATGAGATAAGCGGAAGTTCCACTTTTGGGTGGAACTCTGCTTTAAGTCCTGCTAGATCACTTCAGGCTGGCCCCTTTTGCATGTATAGCTATTAAATATAAGTGTCTATATTGTTTAAAATCCAGTAATACACTGTCTCACCTTGCTCTGCACATGCTCAGTTGCTCTCCATTTTTAGGCACTGCCGAATTTGTAGAGGCCGATCTGCTGACAGCCTTAAAGGGGAATTAAACCCGCCTATCCTTTACAGCCAAGGAAGCTGCTTCTGTTTGATCTGCAACTGCTAAGGTGCTGCCCATGTGATCAGTTATGATGGTTTGACAGTTTGGTTGAGGACACAAGCAAATGTAACAGTTAGCAATCCCCGCATTCCAGGAATGTAACTGTTTTTTTAATCCCTTAAATCAATGGGTTTTAGTTCCGCTTTATGATTTACTGCTGTTCAGGGGCTCTGGGCTTCCGAAAAATGGCAGCCTCCAGCAAGAAGAAACAGAAGCAATGCTGGAGGCAATTTACAGCACACACTCATTTTGGTAGCTTAATTATTAATGTGGAATGTATGTTCCTTGCTAAAGAACATTGTTTTTATCAAGTTGTTATGGGTAAAGTTTGGCTTTAAAGGAAACCATGAGGATTTTATCATTATTATCTATATAAAAACGGCAATCACAAATACATACGTTAGCTACAACAGGTGAGACTTTTGCTGGTGTCTGTGAGCAATCAAAATCTGGAATTGAGGTACAATTACTAAAAAATGTCACACATATTTCTACTTTAAAGAAGAACTCCAGGGGAAAAAAACTTTTAAAATCCCATGGCACACAAGGAGTTAAGTACAACAAGGTGTATACCACCTCCTGGAGCTCTCTCTTTTTTTAACAGCTTATTGTATGGTTGAGTGCCGATAGCATGTCTATTGCTATTCTTCCAGTATTCCAACACCACAGCTACAGGTGTACAACGCAGCAGCCATAGAATCATATGCAGCCTTACTGTCTGCCCCTCCTCTCCCCCTGCCCAATCACAGAACAATTTTCATTCTGTAAACCCATTCACAAAATCCAAAGCTTTCTGTGAACGGAGAGGGGAGAGGAGGCGTGGGTAGAGTAGGAGAGCTGTATCTCCTCTCTGAGCCAGGACTTTAGCAGAAGCACTATTGGCACTCATTGAACCAGGAGGTGACCTACACCTTGTATGCCAACAATTTTTAATTTTTTTTTTCAGTTCTTTAACCACTTCAGCCCCAGAAGATTTGGATGCTCAATGACCAGGCCATTTTTTGTGATTCGGCACTGCGTCGCTTTAACTGACAATTGCGCGGTCGTGCGACGTTGTACCCAAACAAAGTTGATGTCCTTTTTTTCCCACAAATAGAGCTTTCTTTTGCTGGTATTTGATCGCCCCTGCGGTTTTTACTTTTTGCGCTATAAACAAAAGAAGAGCGTCACTTTTGAAAAGAAACAATGAGGTTGATTTATTAAAGGCAAATTTACTTTGCACTGCAAGTGCACTTGGAAGTGCAGTCGCTTTAGATCTAAGGGGAAGATCTGAAATGAGGCGAAGCTCTGCTGATTTTTCATCCAATCATGTGCAAGAAAATACGTTTTTTTATTTTCCTTGCATGTCCCCCTCAGATTTACAGCAATTGCACTTCCAAGTGGACTTGTAGTGCAAAGTGGATTTTCCTTGTAAATCAACCCCAATATCTTTTACTTTTTGCTATAATAAATATCCCACATTTTTTATCAAAAAAAAAAAAATTTTCCTCAGTTTAGGCCGATATGTATTCTTCTACATATTTTTAGTAAAAAAATCGCAATAAGTGTATATTGATTGGTTTGCGCAAAAGTTATAGCGTCTACAAAATAGGGGATAGATTAATGGCATTTTTATTATTATTATTTTTTTTACTAGTAATGGCAGCAATCTGCGATTTTTATCGGGACTGCGACATTATGGCAGACACATCGGACACTTTTGACACATTTTTGAAACCATTGACAATTATACAGTGATCAGGGGCTAACGGTGTTCCCTATGTGTGTTTCTAACTGGGGGGGGGGGGGGGGGGAGTGGCACTGTTTAGGAGGAGAGATTGGTGTTCATACATAGTATGAACACACGATCTATCTCCTCTCCCCTGAAAGAACCGGAATCTGTGTGTTTGCACACACAGATCCCGGTTCTCGCTCTGTCACGAGTGATCGCAGGAGCCCGGCGGTCATCGCGCCCGCCGGGCACACACATTGGCTCCGTGTACACACCGCGGGCAGGCGCACGCGTCCCTAGTGGCCAAAAGGTGAAGCGACATAACATACCGTCGTTTTGCCCAGCCGTGCCATTCTGCCGCAGTAAAACTGCGGCGACAGGTCGGCAAGAGGTTAATTCAAGGTTATATAATGCATAGAATCCTATTTCAATATTTTTTAATTATTCATAGATACAGCACTATACCCCTGGCACCCATCCCCCTATATAAGAACCCCAGCTCTATAAGCCAATACCATCAACATCATGGTGTCACTGGCCACCTAGCACAGGGGTCAGCAACCTTTTTCCACTTAAGGGCCGGATTCAATGTATGTGAATGCATGGAGGGCCGCATTCACCTGCTAATAAATGAAGATAATAAAAATCCTAAACACAGTAATAATAACAGTACAGGTTTACCTCACTTTAAGGTGCTTCACTAATACAAAGCCAGTTCACCCTGAGGGAGTATGTAGCTGGGGATTCGGATTTTACTGCCCCCCTCCCCCATCCTGGCACCCAAGGGTGGCTGACGCCAGCCTTGCCAGCCAGCATGATCTGGAGATGGGGTTCTTGTCCCTAGGAAAAATGGGGTTAATGCCGTAGGGGAGATGGGGGCCCCCATCCCCAGGGGTAATGGGGTCCCTGTCCCCAAGCGAGAAGGGGTCCCTGGGATCCCTGTCCCAAGGGGAGAAGGAATCCCTGTCCCAAGGGGTAATGGGGACCCTGTTCCCAGGGGAGATAGGGTTTCTGTCCCTAGGGGTGATGGGGTCCCTGCCCCCAAGCAAGAAGGGGTCCCTGTCCCCAAGCAAGAAGGGGTCCCTGTCCCCAAGCGAGAAGGGGTCCCTGTCCCAAAGTGAGAAGGGGCCCCTGTCCCCAGGGGTGATGGGGTCCCTAATAGGGCCCCCCCTATTGCAGTGTCCTCTGTACCCCTATAGCAGTGTCCTCTGTCCCCTGCATCCCCCCACTGTAGTGTCCTCTGTCCCCTGCACTCCCCCCCACCACACTGTAGTGTCCTCTGTCCCCTGCCCCCCCACCCACTGTAGTGTCCTCTGTCCCCTGCACCCCCCCCCACCACACTGTAGTGTCCTCTGTCCCCTGCACCCCCCCCCACCACACTGTAGTGTCCTCTGTCCCCGGCCCCCCCCCCCCCCACTGTAGTGTCCTCTGTCCCCTGCACCCCCCCCACCCCATTGTAGTGTCCTCTGTCCCCTGCACCCCCCACTGTAGTGTCCTCTGTCCCCCTGCACCCCCCCCCACCCCCATTGTAGTGTCCTCTGTCCCCTGCACCCCCCCCCCCCACCCCATTGTAGTGTCCTCTTTCCCCTGCACCCCCCACTGTAGTGTCCTCTGTCCCCTGCACCCCCACCCCCACCCCATTGTAGTGTCCTCTTTCCCCTGCACCCCCCACTGTAATGTCCTCTGTCTGCACCCCCCACTGTAGTGTCCTCTGTCCCCCACCCCACAAACACACAATGTGTAGGTAGAACTCTCCTATCTTACACAGGTGTGCAGCAAGCAGAGATCGCTATCACAGGGCTGGTTGGGGGCGGGGAACTGCTGAAGTTAACTTTTCACATTAACAGGCTGGTGATTGGTTGCTAGTATTGCCTGGCAACCAACCACCTGCAGTTTAATAGAAAAGTGAACTCCAGCAGTTCCCGCCCCCATTCAGCCCTGTGATAATGGCCGCTCGCCGCTGTCTAATGAAAAGGACAGCGGAGAAAATGTCCGTGGGCCGGGTGCCCCTGAATTAATCACGGGCACTGATGGGCCAGACATTCAGCGGTGGCGGCCCCCGCAGGCTCCGGGTTGCAGACCCCTGCCCTAGTGGATACTCCATAAGAATATATAAGGAATGCATTACAGAGAGGGGGATCAGATCCCCCAAAAGGGACCAGAGGGAGGAAAAGATCTCCACACCAAGGCCACAAACATCTGCAAAGGTCAAGCAGCTAAAAAAAAAAAAATAAAACAATAAAAACGAACCTGTCAACCTCGGTCCTCAAGTAGCCCCAACAGGCCATGTTTTGGGAATTTCTCTTAGATAAAATAGCTTTAAAGCACCTGTGCAAGATAAAGGGAAATCTGAAAACATGGCCTGTTGGGGGTACTTGAGGACTAAGGTTGAGAATCACTGCCTTATTCCATCTACAAATAAAAAACGGTTGGAAAAAAAAAAAACAGGAAAGAAAACAATCACAATTGTATGATGTAACAAATGAAGGTAAAGACAAAATGGAACATACTTTATGACTACAGCTGCTGAGCCTCAGATGATAATCCTCTTCTACATATTTCCTTTTAAAGTGTGTATTCCTGGATGCAGTTTTTGGATGTGAAACTCCCCTGTAATGTGACTCTGTGGTAATAAATCAGATATGACAGATGATGACACATAGTTCGCTCGAGGTTCTCCAAACAACATAACTTTGTTTCCTAAGACACACATACACAGAACACATCAAGCCACACAGCGATACTCGACATCCCCACTCATTGCCAATATAACATGGTGCTGGAAGACGAGACTTAGTCCAACTACAGCACAATGAAATATTGCAAACATTAAAAGAAAACTATAATGGTATGGGGTCAGTTGTATTTTACTAAGTTAATACATTTAACAGATACCTAAGGATTTTCTAAAGAGAAGCAGTCTTCTTTAAGACATGCTGTCTCTGACTGAAACCTGGTCTGATTTGTGTATAAAATTCTGCTTGAGCTGCTGAGCTTAGTAAACACATGAAAGAAAGGAGATACAGAATCACTTGTGAAATGAATATATATATACACACGCACACACTATATTGCCAAAAATATTGGGACGCCTGCCTTTATACGCACATGGACTTTAGTGGCATCGCAGTCTAATGCCCCGTACACACGGTCGGATTTTCCGATGGAAAATGTCCAAATCGGAGCGTGTTGTCGGAAATTCCGACCGTGTGTGGGCTCCATCGGACATTTTCCATCGGATTTTCTGACACACAAAGTTGGAGAGCAGGATATAAAATTTTCCAACAACAAAATCCGTTGTCGGAAATTCCGATCGTGTGTACACAAATCCGACGGACAAAGTGCCACGCATGCGCAGAATAAATAAAGAGATGAAAGCTATTGGCCACTGCCCCGTTTATAGTCCCGACATACGTGTTTTACGTCACCCGCGTTTAGAACTATCGGATTTTCCGACAACTTTGTGCGACCGTGTGCATGCAAGACAAGTTTGAGCCAACATCCGTCGGAAAAAATCCTAGGATTTTGTTGTCGGAATGTCCGAACAAAGTCCAACCGTGTGTACGGGGCATTATGCCCTGTACACACGATCGGACATTGTTCTTAAACGCGGTGACGTAAAACAAGTACGTCGGGACTATAAACGGGGCAGTGGCCAATAGCTTTCGTTTCTTAATTTATTCTGAGCATGCGTGGCACTTTGTGCGTCGGATTTGTGTACACACGATCGGAATTTAACCAATCGCATTTTGTTGTCGGAAAATTTTATAGCCAGCTCTCAAACTTTGTGTGTTGGAAATTCCGGCTGAAAAAGTCCGATGGAGCCCACACACGATTGGAATTTCCGACAACACAATCCGATCGCACTTTTTCTGTCAGAAAATCCGACCGTGTGTACAGGGCATAAGTCTGTAGGGTTCAGTTTTGAGTTGGACCACCCTTTGCAGTTATAACAGCTTCAACTCTTCTGGGAAGGCTGTCCACAAGATGTAGGGTTGTGTCTATGGGAATGTTTGACCATTCTTCCAGAAGTGCATTTGTGAGGTCAGGCACTGATGTTGGACGAGAAGGCAGTCTCAGCTCAAATTCATCCCAAAGGTGTTCTATCAGTTTGAGGTCAGGACTCTGCACAGGCTAGTCAAGTTCCTCCACTCCAAACTCGCTCATCCATGTCTTTGTGGACCTTGCTTTGTGCACTGGTGGAACAGGAAGGGGTCATTTCCAAACTGTTCCCACAAAGTTGGGAGTATGAAATTTGTCCAAAATGTCTTGGTATGCTGACACCTTAAGATTTCCCTTCACGGGAACTAAGGGGCCAAGCCCAACCCCTGGAAAACAACCCCACACCATAATTCCCCCTCCTCCAAATGATGTGGACCAGTGCACAAAGCAAGGCCCATAAAGACATGGATGAGCGAGTTTGGGGTGGAAGAACTTGACTGGCCTGCACAGAGTCCTGACCTCAACCAGATATAACACCTTTGGGATCAATTAGAGCGGAGACTGCGAGCTAGGCCTTCTCATCCACATCAGTTCCTGACCTCACAATTGCTCTTCTTGAAGAAGAGTCAAACATTCCCATAGACACACTCCTAAACCTTGTGGACAGCCTTCCTAGAAGAGTTGAAGCTGTTATAGCTGCAAAAGGTGGGCCAACTCAATATTGAACCCTACGGACGAAGACTGGGATGCCATTATAGTTCATGTGCATGTAAAGACAGGTGTCCCAATACTTTTGGTAATATAGTATATATATATATATATATATACATTTAAAATATGTACAAAACCACCATATATGTCTTTCAAATGAACATGTACTAAACTAAAATACAAAGGGCAGCATTTCAGTTGAAGGCACCATAAGGTATCTCGGCATACCTCAACTGGTTGGAAGACAGAGAAATGTCACGTAACAAGAATGTCCTCAAACAAGCAAGAACAGGGGCAAGCTACCCATTGTTGTGCCAAGGGGCTTGGTTGCTAAGATGATAGCAATATCTTGAAAATACAGTAGAATGGAGCATTTCATCAAACTGACTGATACATATATAGTAGAGAATAGAATGGAGGAGGTGGACCTTTCATTCATCCACCCGTTGTCCATTCATAGAGCGCGTTTCATTGGTGGAAGCTACAGAATGGCTTCTATGAATGGAGGAGGGGGATTTCTTTTTACTATAACATTTTTACTTAGACTTAAGCTTTAAAGTGGGAACATCTAACTGCAGAAAAAAGCGATTTGGGAGGCATACAAGTTGTGTATACTTCACTGATGATTTCTTTGGCATTTAGAAAAACTAAACGCAGGTGTGGCAGTGTGAATGAGGCCTAAGAATACCCTGTCCTCAAGGTGACATAGCTGCTGTCCAATTTCACTGTTCAAAAGAACTGTGTTGTCACC